>NW_022986349.1:0-57071 GCF_902500255.1 Thalassophryne amazonica | reverse complement strand
TGCAAACATAAATTACAGTACAATTCACAGAACAATTCATGGACGAATATACAAGAAATGCTACTGGCGCACAGGACAGGAGGATCGCCAACACGAATACAACTCTCATCTCTGGATGGAGCTGCACCTTAAACAGAGAGAAAAAACAGAATCAGGCATCAGAAAGACAAAAAATACTGTATAATTTGCCAGCATTAAACAACGAGAAAAACAGAGAAGTACTAAGGTGATCACTGGCCACTAGCCCTAAACTTCACTAAAAGACCCAGAATTTAGGTAAAGTTGAGGCCGCAGCCCGCTCCAATTACTAATAATTGAGTTAGAGTAAAAAGGGTAAAACAAAACTGTACCATTATGCTAGCCATATGAAAGGGAAAATAAGTGCGTCTTAAGTCTGGACTTGAAAATCTCCACAGAATCTGACTGTTTTAGTGATGCAGGGAGATTATTCCACAGAATAGGGGCACGATAAGAGAAAGCTCTGTGACCCGCAGACGTCTTATTCAACTTAGGGACACAAAAGTAGACCTGAGATGCCTGAAACAGTTTAAAAATTGACCACACTTACTGGCTGATTTTAGGAACACTGTTTGTGCCACAATTCCAAGCTTATTGTTGCTGGAAAAGATAGAATTTACATTTCATGTGATGTAAAATACTTGAATATTGACGCAGCTTTATGGGACCTGGGTTAGATTTGGTAAGCACACATTTCATGGCCTGTGGAACCATCCTGGATATAGACCCATTTAACCAGTATTTTTTGTTCAACTAAAACTGCTTGATCTTATCATTTGTGGCCTCTATGGAAAGCTCACAGAGAGGCTTTTAAATTGGTGTCTTTAAAGCTGAAGAAGACAAGTGGAGATGACAGGACTGCAGAATTCAAAACCTCTGACCTGAGATGACTGAAATATTTTGAAAATTGACCACACTTACTGGCTGATTTTAAGCATAGCGTTTGTGCCACAATTCCAAGCTTATTGTTGCTGGAAAGGGCAAAATGTAAGCTTTCATTTGATGTAAAATACTTGAATATTGATGCAGCTTTCAGAGACCTGGGTCAGATTTGGACAAGCGCAAATTTCATGGCCTGTGGAACCATCATGGCAATAGACTCATTCAACCAGGCTTTTTTCAAATAAAACCCAGCTTGATCTTACCATTCTTGGTCTCTATGGAAAGGTCACAGTGTGGGCTTTAATTTGTTGTCTTGCAAGGAGCTGAAGATGACATAGGGAGGGGAGAGGGCAGCAGAATTCACTCCCTTTGACCTGAGACGCCTGAAACAGTTTGAAAATTGAGCACTCGTACTGGCTGATTTTAGGAACACTGGTTGTGCCACAATTACAAGCTTATTGTTGCTGGAAGGGCAGAATTTAAGCTTTCATTTTATGTAAAATACTTGAATATTGACGCAGCTTTCAGAGACCTGGGTCAGATTTGGACAAGCGCAAATTTCATGTCCTGTGGAACCATCCTGGATATAGACACCATTTAACCAGGCTTTTTTTCAACTAAAACCCTGCTTGATCTTACCATTTTTGGCCTCTATGGAAAGCTCACAGTCTGGGTTTTAATTTGGTGTCTTGTAAGTAGCTGAAGAATACATGTGGAGGGGACAGGGCTGCAGATTTCAAAACCTTTGACCTGAGACGCCTGAAAAAGTTTGAAATTTGACCACACGTACTGGCTGATTTTAGGCTTAGTGTTTATGCCACAATTACAAGCTTATTGTTGATGGAAAGGGCAGAATTTAAGCATTCATTTTATGTAAAATACTTGAATATTGACGCAGCTTTCAGGGACCTGAGTCAGATTTGGACAAGCGCACATTTCATGGCCTGTGTAACCATCATGGCAAGAGACCCAATTAACCAGGCTTTTTTTCCAACTAAAACCCTGCTTGAGCTTACCATTCATGGTCTCTATGTAAAGCTCACAGTCTGGGCTTGAATTTGGTGTCTTCCAAAGAGCTGAAGAAGACAGGTGAGGGGACAGGGCTGCAGATTTCAAACCCTTTGACCTGAGACGCCTGAAACAGTGTGAAAATTGAGCACACGTACTGGCTGATTTTAGGAACACTGTTTGTGCCACAATTACAAGCTTATTGTTGATGGAAAGGGCAGAATTTAAGCTTTCATTTTATGTAAAATACTTGAATATTGACGCAGCTTTCAGGGACCTGAGTCAGATTTGGACAAGCGCACATTTCATTGCCTGTGGAACCATCATGGCAATAGACCCATTTAACCAGGCTTTTTTTCAACTAAAACCCTGCTTGATCTTACCATTTTTGGCCTCTATCGAAAGCTCACAGTCTGGGTTTTAATTTGGTGTCTTGTAAGCACCTGAAGAAGACACATGGAGGGGACAGGACTGCAGATTTCAAACCCTTTGACCTGAGACGCCTGAAATGGTTTGAAAATTGACCACACTTACTGGCTGATTTTAGGCAGAGTGTTTATGCCACAATTACAATCTTATTGTTGATGGAAAGGGCAAAATGTAAGCTTTCATTTGATGTAAAATACTTGAATATTGACGCAGCTTTCAGGGACCTGAGTCAGATTTGGACAAACGCACATTTCATTGCCTGTGGAACCATCATGGCAATAGACCCATTCAACCAGGCTTTTTTCAAATAAAAACCAGCTTGATCTTACCATTCTTGGCCTCTATGGAAAGCTCACAGTGTGGACTTTAATTTGGTATCTTGCAAGGAGCTGAACAAGACATATGGAGAGGACAGGGCAGCAGAAATCAAACCCTTTGACATGAGACACCAGAAATAGCTTGAACATTGACCACACTTACTGGCTGATTTTAGGAACACTGTTTGTGCCACAATTACAAGCTTATGGTTGCTGGAAAGGGCAAAATGTAAGCTTTCATTTGATGTAAAATACTTGAATATTGACGCAGCTTTCAGGGACCTGGGTGAGATTTGGACAAGCGCACATTTCATGGCCTGTGGAACCATCCTGGATATAGACCCATTTAACCAGGCTTTTTTCAACTAAACCCCTGCTTGATCTTACAAATTTTTGGCCTCTATGGAAAGCTCACAGTCTGGGATTTAATTTGTTGTCTTGTAAGCACCTGAAGAAGACACATGGAGGGGACAGGACTGCAGATTTCAAACCCTTTGACCTGAGACGCCTGAAATGGTTTGAAAATTGACCACACTTACTGGCTGATTTTAGGCAGAGTGTTTATGCCACAATTACAATCTTATTGTTGATGGAAAGGGCATAATGTAAGCTTTCATTTGATGTAAAAGAGTTGCCTCAAAGCGCTTCACACAGGTAAGGTCTAACCTTACCAACCCCCAGAGCAACAGTGGTAAGGAAAAACTCCCTCTGAGGAAGAAACCTCAAGCAGACCAGACTCAAAGGGGTGACCCTCTGCTTGGGCCATGCTGCAAACATAAATTACAGTACAATTCACAGAACAATTCATGGACGAATATACAAGAAATGCTACTGGCGCACAGGACAGGAGGATCGCCAACACGAATACAACTCTCATCTCTGGATGGAGCTGCACCTTAAACAGAGAGAAAAAACAGAATCAGGCATCAGAAAGACAAAAAATACTGTATAATTTGCCAGCATTAAACAACGAGAAAAACAGAGAAGTACTAAGGTGATCACTGGCCACTAGCCCTAAACTTCACTAAAAGACCCAGAATTTAGGTAAAGTTGAGGCCGCAGCCCGCTCCAATTACTAATAATTGAGTTAGAGTAAAAAGGGTAAAACAAAACTGTACCATTATGCTAGCCTCTATGGAAAGCTCACAGTCTGGGATTTAATTTGTTGTCTTGTAAGCACCTGAAGAAGACACATGGAGGGGACAGGACTGCAGATTTCAAACCCTTTGACCTGAGACGCCTGAAATGGTTTGAAAATTGACCACACTTACTGGCTGATTTTAGGCAGAGTGTTTATGCCACAATTACAATCTTATTGTTGATGGAAAGGGCATAATGTAAGCTTTTATTTGATGTAAAATACTTGAATATTGACACAGCTTTCAGGGACCTGAGTCAGATTTGGACAAACGCACATTTCATTGCCTGTGGAACCATCATGGCAATAGACCCATTTAACCAGGCTTTTTTTCAACTAAAACCCTGCTTGATCTTACAATTCTTCACCTCTATGTAAAGCTCACAGTCTGGGATTTAATTTGGTGTCTTGCAAAGAACTGAAGAAGACACGTGGATGGGACAGGGCTGCCGAATTCAAACCCTTTGACCTGAGAGCCCTGAAATAGTTTAAAAATTGACCACATTTACTGGCTGATTTTAGACACAGTGTTTGTACCACAAATATAACCTTATTGTTGCTGGAAAGGGCATAATGTAAGCTTTCATTTGATGTAAAATACTTGAATATTGAAGCAGCTTTAAGGGACCTGGGTCAGATTTGGACAAGCGCACATTTCATGCACTATGGAACCATCCTGGATATAGACCCATTTAACCAAGCTTTTTTCAACTAAAACCCTGCTTGATCTTACCTTTTTTGGCCTCTATGGAAAGCTCACAGTCTGGGCTTTAATTTGTTGTCTTGCAAGGAGCTGAAGAAGATATGTGGAGGGGACAGGGCTGCAGATTTCAAACCCTTTGACCTGAGATGCCTGGAACAGGTTGAAAATTGATCACACTTACTGGCTGATTTTAGGAACACTGTTTGCGCCACAATTACAAGCTTATTGTTGCTGGAAAGGGCAAAATGTAAGCTTTCATTTGATGTAAAATACTTGAATATTGATGCAGCTTTCAGAGACCTGGGTGAGATTTGGACAAGCGCAAATTTCATGGCCTGTGGAACCATCATGGCAATAGACTCATTCAACCAGGCTTTTTTCAAATAAAACCCAGCTTGATCTTACCATTCTTGGCCTCTATGGAAAGGTCACAGTGTGGGCTTTAATTTGTTGTCTTGCAAGGAGCTGAAGATGACATAGGGAGGGGAGAGGGCAGCAGAATTCACTCCCTTTGACCTGAGACGCCTGAAACAGTTTGAAAATTGAGCACTCGTACTGGCTGATTTTAGGAACACTGTTTGTGCGACAATTACAAGCTTATTGTTGCAGGAAAGGGCAGAATTTAAGGTCCTAAAGCAGGCATTGTTGTTAATCCCTAATCATCCAATGTTGTGATGGAAACTGCTCTGATTATCGCCCTGGGTACAGAGGTTTGCAAGCACATACTCGTACACTCCCACTTTGCCTTCACGGCAAAGTGTATCTAATAATTAATGTAGATCAGTTGTTAAAGAATCACTCTCTTCTTGTTACTTTCAGCTTCATATGAGAACAGTTCCACGAGTTCAGTTCAGAGTGATGTTATTGTATTTCTCCAGACACTTTCAAGATTGGCTTCTGATAAGAAACAACCCAGTCATTGGAAGCAAAATTCTTTCACACAGTGAAAGTATGAGATCACTCACATTTTACAGAATACAGAAGCAGCAGTTAATTTTGAACAGTACAATCATTCAACTGTACATTACTGATCAGCATAGTTCAAACATAAATGTACAAACCCTTTGATTATAAACAGAGGCAACAATATTATTTGCATTACATTACTTCCACTCATTGTGCATCAGAAGGAGTCCCTTGGTTTGTGATGTCTGAGAACCATCCACAAGAACAAGCTTAAAGGATGCACACGAGGATGACCGTGCTCTGCTGAGGCAAGGAAGGGGCAGCTATGACTACAGGATGGATAATGAGGCAGAAGTGACTGTTATAAAATGGTCTGACAACAAAGTTGTCACCTTAGCTAGCTCTTGTGCTGCAATCAGTCCTCTCAAGGAAGTCAGGTGTTTTTCCAGAGAGGAAAGAAGAGTTGCTGTTCCCTGTCCAAACGTGTCACAGTACAATGTTCACATGGTAGGAGTTGACCTTGCTGACATGATGGTGGCCTTGTACCGCACCCCTTCAAAGTCTCACTGGTGGTACCTGTGCCTCTTTTGGCAAATGGCGGATATAACCAACAATAATGGATGGCTGCTGTATCGCCGAGATGCCAGAAGCGTTGGTGTGCAAAAGCACAAAAAGCTCCAGGAATTCAGGCTGGAGATTGCAGATGCCCTTATCCACAGTGAAAAGAAGAAGGGAAGGCCTTCCAAGGGAGGGGAGGAGAATGTGCACAGCCCCACGTGATTCATACCAAGACCCATGGTTGATGTCCACCATGATCAAGTGGATCACTTCCCAGCTTACACAGAAGGTGCAGGCTTTGCCCGGATGGACAGACAAAAATCTACTGCACAAAATGTAGTGTTTGTTTGTGCATCGTCACCGGGAAAAACACGTGCAACTGCTTCCAAGCTTTTATGAGATTGCTTTGATATGAGATTGGTAAAAATAAATAAAATCAACATTAAAAGTGCTATGTGTAATGCAAATGAACAAGTAACAACAATTTATAATATATCTTCATCAAATTGAACATTTATATGTTTATCATTTGGGCTCCGTTTATATCTCAATAGGGCAACGTGTCCTGGGAGATACAACTCATAAAATCCAATATTTTGAATATATATGTATATTTTGAATGTGAGAATATTTTTCTTATGGCCTAAAGAGATGAGTGATAGCATTGAATTATTCTTTGCAACTGATTTTCCACTCCTGCCTATTTTGGGAACCTGCATGACCACAGCCTGAGCGATTAATAACGCAGCACCATAGAAACGAGCGGACCAATAGAGAAGCAAGTAGCTTCTCATCCACAGGAATGTCATTTTTCTCTCTGCCCCTCTGAAGGCGTCCACAGGTCCAACAATCTATTTGTAGATATTTCAAAAGCTCCCGAACGTTTGGATTAAAAAACATTTCAAAATAGCACACAAAAGGTGAGTTTATTCTAACGTTAAATCAATTAATAACCGAGCCATCTGTGCTTTATTACTTAATAATAAATGTTTTTTATTGATTTACGTTTCTTTGTACCATCATTTATAACTGTGTGAGAATTGATTCTTTCTAAACCGCATTTTTTAAACCCCATGAACATCCTAACAGCGCGTCACTTTTCAACAATGAATTAGTTTATTCTTTTTTTTAAATTATTGTACTGTTTGTTTGTTTTTGTTTTTCTTTCTGTGTGTGTGTGTGTGTGTGTGTGTGTGTGTGTGTGTGTGTGTGTGTGTGTGTGTGTGTGTGTGTGTGTGTGTGTGTGTGTGTGTGTGTGTGTAACAGAAAGTAAATTGTCAGTCATTGAATGTGATCAAAGCTTGCTCCAGTTTCTCCTAACTCTTCTTTTAACTTGCAGTCTTTACACACTTGATGGACAACCTGTTAAATCTGTGACGGAGTTGAAGTTTGACAGCTGTTACGTTGCTGTTAGTAAGGGGAAGTTTAAACCTGTTCAGTACTTCAGCAAGAAATGTGACGGGAACAAATGGTGGGGCAGTAAATAAATAAATTTTTAAAAAATGTAATAAATACATTCTATTTGTATTCACATGTGAATCTACTGTGAAATCATTTTTTAATTCCCATATTGATCTTCCTCCCCACAGTAAAGAGAAACTATTTGTTCAAGCAGTACGTCATAAAGAAGACGTGAGTTCACTTTCTTCTGTGCAGGTTGTTTAGTTACAAAGATTTTCTCCCATAAATTTCTTCTTTCACAGCTAAAAAGTGCATGTTTGCACAAGAAGAATGTCTGTTAACATTTAGCACATATGAAACTTTAAGTGCACGTTCAAAATGGATTATGCTTTATTCTTTATTTCCTGTTGTGGCTTATCATTTTTTTAAACAGCTTCTTAAATCTTTTCAGATTAAACCTGTTGTTCAGACCAAAACCGAGGCGACTGGTAAAAATGAGAGAAATCCAAAAATAGAGTATTTCACCATCGAGTAAGTCCAGACTTTCAGATGGATAATTACTTATCCTGAATGTGAATTTTCTGTGAGTATTTGTCTCACTCTCTGTTTCTTCACTCTGCAGTGTTTTCACCAATGGAGAGCCTCTAATTCCTTCAGTGACTGTAAAAATTCCAAAGACGGCTCTGAAGTCGATGGACAACGTCTGCAGCGTGGTGGGATCCATGATGTGCTCTCATGCTGGAGTGAAGAGGTACAACACCAACACACTGTAAATCACGTGCACAGTGCACCAACCACAGCTGTTACACCATCAGTTCTAGTTATAACATACTAACTGTAATTAACACAAAAACCTATTGAACTATCAACCAGACTGTCACAATTAAACTTTACTCTCATTAAAGCCTTTAACCTATTTTTTTAAATAATGATGGTTATGCTAATGATGTTTTGTGATTATTTTAGGCTCATATTTGTATCAAATCAAAATTAATCATTTATAAATACTTGCAATTTAGAGTCAGAATTGCAATCACCAATATTCTCCTTTTTTCTTTTCTTATTTTCAGGCTTTACACACTTGATGGACAGCTTGTGAAAGATCCACAAGACTTGAAGAATGATGGAAAATATGTTGCTGTTACCAGGGGAAGGTTTAAACCTGCCGACTACTTCCAGCCAGTCTGAGTGCCCCTGAAGAACAAGGTGAAGAATAAATGGTTTGACAAAAATATATGATTAAAAAAATACATTTTATTTGTATTCACATGTGATTCGAATATAAAATAACCTTTTTTTAAACTTGCCATTTTGTTCTCCCTACAGTGAAGAAACTCCACCTGCTGTTCAGGCGACACGTCACAAAAAACAAGTGGTGAGTTCAGCTTCTAATGTACAGTTTATTAATTTGTTTTTTGAAACTTAAATATCTTTTATCACAGACAAAAAAAACCTGTCTGTTTGCACACAGATTCCTGTTAATATTTCCTGAGGGGGTGGGGGTGCAGTTTGTTATGAAGCAGGAATTATTGTCTGCAGGAAGCATTGACTTATTAGTTCCACTTTGATGGGTCCACAGAGACAGACTGGTCCACTGGTTCAAGAGCACTGAGCCTCATTGACAGTTTGGACAGATCAGACCACATCTGGGAAACTTTACTGACTTAAAAAAAATAATTTATATATAAACCACAATTGTAACAATTTGTATTGTAAAAAAGGAAGCAGTGAAAACTGAGACAAACTCAAAACAATTTACACAAAGATTTATTTATTTTGGATTTAGTTATTTGCAAAAACCAATACAAAACTACTGAACAGTGGAAGATTATAGATCGTGTTTACTTTTTCTGCAGGATGACAAGATCAAGGAGAAGAAGGATGACATTTGGATACATCCCCCAAGTTCCAAACTGTCCTCCCCCCATCAGTCAGATGTGGAGACGTCTTCACCTGCATTGTCTAACAAAGATGTAAGTGCACTCACTACGAGTTTCATGCTCTGTATTTTCTGTCACATAAGTTGCAGCAATTTGAGCTCGGACAATAAAGAAACACTGCAAATATGCAGCACATACAGATACATGGACTGTTCATCATGTATAGAAATAGTTAGAGTGAATGTAGCTGTACAGCTTCAAATATTACATATACATAAATACATGCAGAAAGAGAACACATGACTAAGACAGAAGTGAGTTTTTTAGCAGAGATGCACAACAGCGTATACTCAGATTTGATGCCGTTTTTTCTGGTTATGTTCTGATGCTCCTAATTTTACAACCAACACTGAAGTCAAAGAAGAATGAGTGAGGAATCAGAGGAGACGTGCACCTGATTGTTCTTTTTGTTTCTCTGGCTAGGTTGCTGAATCTGGTTGTCAAGAAGAACCTGACATCCAAGAATCAGAGCAAATCAAGAAGAACATTGAAGAACAGCAGAAGATCTGCCCACCAACACGTAAGTAGAGTTCTGCAGAAGAAACCTGCTAGATTTTGGATGCAGTGTGACATCACGTGTAGTGCTGCGTATGTGTGCACAGACATGATGGGTGTAATAGATGCCAGACTTGGTCCTAGTGTGCACTGGAAACACCCCTCCTTTCTCTTCCTCTTTTTAAACATGGCTCCTGTATTCTTCACCATTTTATTCATTTGACCTTTGACTTTTTTCCTCCTCGTCTCCTCTTTACCCGTCTCACTCTTTCTCTTTCTGCCTCCTCAGGTGAGGAGGAGATCATCATAGAACTGCTGGAGCAATGCTCCGAGGTTTATGACTTTTACGGTGACCCAGAAACGTACTTCCTCGATTGTCAGATGAAGGAGATGATGCTGAATCAACTGTCTTCCTACATCACACACAAAAGGACCATCATCTCAGAGTGTCTATACCCAGAGATTGTGAGCATGGTCAGTACAGCCGAGGATTACAAATTTACTGGTTGTTCGATGGAGCTTCTGCTCCTCTGCAGATCGTATTCTAAGACTGAGGATGACCTCAAAATCAATTAGAAACCAAACATGACTGTTGTTGTATATTTTTGTCAGTTGAATATTGAAATAATAACTTTGACCTTTTTTTCTCACAGTTTGCTGCACACATGTTCAGGGCGTTGAATCCATCCTCTAATCCTCCTGCTGCAGTTTCTTTCACAAAGTGAAGAACCCAAGCTGGATCCTGCATGGCCACAAATCCAGGTTAGTCACTATAATACAAATTTTAATACTTTCATTTTCTGAAATATATCCATAAAGGTACTACTGAGCAAATGATATGATAAGATCTTTAAAATAGGTCAAATTCAAATAAGGGGGGCCTCGATCCTTCACTGGATTATGCTGTCAAAATTCAGGTTTTTCAGTTTAGAATGTAAATATACACTGACTGGCTTCTGTTTAGGGCTACGCTTCCTCCTCACAGTCACCCAGTCGGCCTGCTTTCCCGCCTGCTCGGGATCTGCCAGAGGGAAACTAACGGCGGCTAAGCTACCTTGGTCCGCACTGACTACAGGGGCCTGGCTAGCTGTAGAATTTTCCACTGTGCGGAGCCGAGTCTCCAATTCACCCAGCCTGGCCTCCAAAGCTACGAATAAGCTACACTTATTACAAGTACCATTACTGCTAAAGGAGGCCGAGGAATAACTAAACATTTCACACCCAGAGCAGAAAAGTGCGGGAGAGACAGGCGACTATATACTGGAAGAAGGGATAGAACTCTTCAAATTACAGGAAAGGGAGCCACTGCATGCCAGTGAATTTCACTGTGCCACTGATCATTCCCGTTGCTCAGTTCAGGATTGTGTCAATGCATTTGGTGTCATGACTTTTGTCCAACACATAATAACAATACTCAGGCACAGAACAGACACAGGCAAGGCCGGCTGTGTGAAGGGAGGAAGCATAGGATCCACAGAAAGACACCTTGAGCTTGTGGTTTCCAAGTGATTGATGGAAAGAAATAACAGTTGTTTTGGGTGGTTGTGGACGTAGGCACAAGTACCCCTACACTAACCTAAGATCTTGTGAAGGGGCTGGCTGTTGATGTCACTGAAGTTCTGTGCTTGGATGGCGAGGGAAAGCTCATCAGTACAGGAAAACTTCATGGAATCTGTTTCCCATGTCACTCACATAGACCTGAAAAAACATTAGAGCCTCTACGGATCCCTGCAGCACTCCGTCATGCAGAGTTCTTAATGTGTTCGTTTTGTTGCCCATTGACACCTTGTGTCTACAATTACCCATGATAGATGAGAGTACATGAAGGGTGATTTGACACTTGATACCCCTGCAGTTCTCTTGCTCCCCCTTGTTTTTCAGAACCATGACAAGTACCTCTGGTGCATATAGCAGATTATAAAAAGTAATTTAAAGGACAAGTTCACCTGTTTTAAAACAAACACAACATTTTTGCTTTAACAATGTAAACTCATTAACTTGTGCCAAACAATGTGGAGACTTTCAGATTTTTGAATCTGGACTCAGGCTGACAGACCACCCAGGCTTTGAAATTTATTTCTGAACATTATTTCACATAGTCAGAATAATTCTGGAAGTTCTGATCACATAAATGTGGAAACCATTGCTATGTTTAGTTTAAATATTTAGGTCTTTGGCTTGATCTTTCTCTTTCTTTTACAGACCATATTCAGTCTGTTACAAATAAAATTATATATCAATTGAAGCTACTTTATCAGTCAATTAATTGTTTTAATTTTTCTGTAAGAAAGAGGATTGTCATGCAATTATTACTTCCCATTCTTGATTATAGTGATATAGTTTATCAAAAAACTTCATCTTCTCATCTTAAACCACTTAATGTAGTTTACAACAGTTTGTGTAGGTTTATTCTTCGCTGCTCCTTTATGACTCACCATTGTGACCTTTATAACCAGTTGTCTTGGCTTACTCCATCCTCCAGACAACAATTTCACTGGTTATTTATTTTTAAGTGCATTAATCTTAGTTATCCAGAATATTTAAAACAATATTTGATTCCTTTTGGTTCTTCTCATAGTTTGAGACATGCTGTTGTGAAAGTGTAGGGACACGGACCTTTAATGTTGTGAATATGCACAACAGAGCAACAAACAACACAATTGGGATCAACAGTCAATAAGTCACGGTGACGTGTGGGCAGGCTCGAAGATAGAAGACGCCCGTCCAGAAAAGAGCCGGATCCCACACGCTTTCCACTGCCACCGGATCTGAAGCACCCCGGAGCCACCAAGCGCTGGGTCCCCAGGTGGCCACTGCTTTCGGCTGTCAGATCGGGTACTGCTGGCAGGAAGAACAGACAGGTGATGGTGGGTGCGTGAACACCCAGCAAACAGTCAGAAAGGGTGGGAAACACCTCCACCTCTCAATCACAGTCACACAGGAACAAAAACGTGCAGCGCCTGAAGGACTACTTATCCAAGGAGCGAAGACGTCATCTCCTCCCAGCTTCCAGCTGCTGACCAGTCAAACTGGTACGCCTGCAAATGTTCAGAAAGTTGTATGACACAAAACCACGGCTGAGTGTTTACCTGCTCAGTAGACTACTTCTCGGCAGTGAGGTGAAGATGCTGGCCGGCTTTTATGGAGATGTGGTTGATGATGATGAGTGACAGCTGGTGCTTGTTGATGAGTGACGGCTGTCACTCCCGGTTGCTCCGGCGCCCTCTCGTGCCTGAAGCCCGCACTTCAGGCAGGGCGCCCTCTGGTGGTGGGCCAGCAGTACCTCCTGTTCAGCGGCCCACACAACAGGACCCCCCTTCAACGCGCCCGACCAGGCTTGTCGGGGTGACGGGTGTAGAAGTCGGCCAGGAGGGCCGGGTCCAGGATGAAGCTCCTCTTCACCCAGGAGCGTTCTTCGGGTCCATAACCCTCCCAGTCCACCAGATACTGGAAACCCCGGCCCCGTCGACGGACGTCCAGGAGCCTACACACTGTCCAGGCCGGCTCCCCGTCGATGATCCGGACAGGAGGCGGCGCTGGTCCGGGAGTGCAGAGGGAAGAGGTGTGGTAAGGCTTGATCCGGGAGACGTGGAAAACTGGGTGAATCCGCAGTGAAGCTGGCAGCTTCAGCGTCACTGCAGCCGGGCTGAGTACCTTGAGGATTGAGAATGGGCCAATGTAACAGTCTTTCAGTTTCTGGGATTCCACTTGTAATGGGATGTCCTTTGTTGACAGCCAAACCTCCTGCCCGGGCTGGTATACAGGGGCCGGGGAACGCCGGCGGTCTGCATGGGCCTTGGCCCTCGTCCGGGCTTTGAGCAGGGCAGAGCGGGCAGCGCGCCACACCCGACGGCACCTCCTCAGATGGGCCTGGACTGAGGGCACCCCGACCTCTCCCTCCAGAAGCGGAAACAATGGGGGCTGGTACCCCAAACATACTTCAAATGGGGAGAGGCCGGTGGCAGATGAAACCTGGCTGTTGTGTGCGTACTCGATCCAGGCCACATGGTTGCTCCAGGCCGTCGGGTGCGCTGAGGTCACGCAGCGAAGGGCCTGTTCCAATTCCTGGTTGGCCCGCTCTACCTGTCCGTTAGTCTGGGGATGGTACTCGGACGAGAGGCTCACGGTGGCCCCCAGTTCCCTACAGAAACTCCTCCAGACTTGTGAGGAGAACTGGGGACCACGGTCAGAGACGACGTCGGATGGAATCCCATGCAGACGTATGACGTGGTGGCCCAGGAGGTCTGCAGTCTCCTGGGCCATAGGGAGCTTCGGGAGGGCCACGAAGTGGGCCGCCTTGGAGAACCGGTCCACTATCGTGAGGATGGCGGTCATGCCCTGGGATGGCGGGAGGCCCGTGACGAAGTCCAGGCCGATGTGGGACCGGGGGCGGTGGGGCACAGGTAACGGCTGGAGGAGTCCCTGTGCCCGTTGGTGGTCTGCCTTTCCTCTGGCGCAGGTGGTGCAGGCCTGGACATACTCCCGGATGTCGGCTTCCATAGACGCCCACCAGAAGCGCTGCCAGACCACTGCCACGGTTCTTCGCACCCCAGGATGACAGGAGAGCTTGGACCTGTGACAGAAGTCCAGGACTGCAGCTCTGGCTTCTGGCGGGATGTAAAGTCTGTTCTTTGGGCCGGTCCCCGGGTCCGGGTTCCGTGCCAGGGCCTCCCGGACGGTCTTCTCCACGTCCCAGGTGAGGGCTGCCATGATAGTGGACTCCGGGATGATGGGTTCCGGTGGATCTGACAGCTCGACCTTGACTTCCTCTTCGTGGACCCGGGACAGGGCGTCAGATCGCTGATTTTTGGTCCCGGGGCGGTAGGTGATCCGGAAGTCAAAACACCCGAAGAACAGTGACCAGCGGGCTTGCCTGGGGTTCAGACGCTTTGCGGTCTGGATGTACTCCAGGTTCCGATGGTCCGTGAAAACCGTGAAGGGCACAGTAGCTCCCTCCAACAGGTGTCTCCACTCCTCAAGAGCCTCTTTCACTGCTAGGAGTTCCCGATTGCCGACGTCGTAGTTCTGCTCTGCCGGGGTCAACCTACGGGAAAAATAGGCACAAGGATGGAGAACCTTATCGGACTCTCTGCTCTGGGACAACACAGCTCCTATCCCTGAGTCAGAGGCATCCACTTCGACAACAAACTGGCGATTGTGATCGGGCTGTACCAGAACGGGTGCAGACGAGAACCGACGTTTCAACTCCTTAAACACGGCTTTGCACCGATCCGACCAGGTGAAGGGGACTTTAGTGGAGGTCAGGGCCATCAGGGGGCTAGCTACCTGGCTATAGCCCTTAATAAACCTCCTGTAGAAATTTGCAAAGCAGAGGAACTGTTGCAGCTTCCTACGGCTTGTCGGTTGGGGCCAATCTCTCACCGCCGCTACCTTGGCCGGATCGGGTGCGACGGAGTTGGAGGATATGATGAACCCCAGGAAGGACAAAGAAGTACGGTGGAACTCGCACTTCTCGCTCTTCACAAACGGCCGGTTCTCCAACAACCGCTGCAGGACCTGACGTACATGTTGCACATGAGTCTCAGGATCCGGGGAGAAGATGAGGATGTCGTCCAGATATACGAAGACGAACCGGTGCAGGAAGTCCCGCAAGACGTCATTAACCAATGCCTGGAACGTCGCGGGCGCATTGGTGAGGCCGAACGGCATGACCAGGTACTCAAAATGACCTAACGGGGTGTTAAATGCCGTCTTCCACTCGTCTCCCTTCCGGATCCGAACCAGGTGATACGCATTCCTAAGATCTAGTTTGGTGAAGATTTGGGCTCCATGAAAGGGCGTGAACACAGAATCTAGCAGAGGCAGCGGGTATCGATTGCGAACCGTGACTTCGTTCAGCCCTCTGTAGTCTATGCATGGACGGAGTCCGCCGTCCTTTTTGCCCACGAAAAAGAAACCTGCACCCATCGGGGAGGTGGAGTTCCGGATCAACCCGGCAGCTAAGGAGTCCCGGATGTAGGTCTCCATTGATTCGCGCTCAGGAGGAGAGCGGTTGTACAACCTGCTGGACGGGGTACTCAGCGCCTGGGATCAAATCAATGGCACAATCATACGGACGGTGCGGGGGAAGAGTGAGTGCCACATCTTTGCTGAAGACGTCAGCAAGATCATGGTACTCCTCCGGCACCGCCGACAGATTGGGGGGGACTTTAACCTCCTCATTAGCTGTCACACTGGGTGGAACCAAGGATCCTAAACATTCCCGGTGGCAGGTGTCGCTCCACTGCGTCACTACCCCAGATGGCCAATCAATCTGGGGATTGTGCTTTAACATCCATGGAAATCCCAAAATCACTCGGGAGGTAGAAGGTGTTACATAGAACCCAATCTCCTCCCTGTGATTTCCAGACACCACCAAAGTCACAGGTGGTGTTTGGTGTGTGATTAATGGGAGAAGGGTGCCATCTAGTGCCCGTACCTTCAATGGGGAAGGTAGAGCCACTAGACGGAGCCCTACCTCCCTGGCCCATCTGCTGTCCAGCAGATTCCCTTCAGACCCCATGTCCACCAGTGCTGGAGCGTGAAGGGTAAGATCCCCACAAAGCATTGTCACTGGGATGCGTGTGGATCTACGGGCTCTCCCCGCGTGGATGTTATGGCCCACCCTTAACCCAGTCTCTAAGGGCGGGCGTTGAAGTTTAACCGCTTGGGGCAGTTTCTTTGTATGTGCTCATTAGAGCCACAGAAAAAACATTCTCCGCGAGCCAGCCTCCGTTGTCTGTCATGTGATTTTACTTTAGCCCTGCTTGTGTCCATAGCTTCGTCAGCAGGGGGAGCTGTTGCTCCAAGGAGCTCTCCACCTGTGGAGCGTGGGGACGGCGGAACCCTTTCGGACCCGGAAGGAAGAGGGACAGCTCGTGCCCGGCCATGCCCTTCGCCCCGCTCCCGATGGTGTTCTTCTAACCGGTTGTCTAACCGTATGACCAGGTCGACAAGCCCGTCAAAATCCCGCGGCTCATCCTTAGCCAGCAGGTGCTCCTTCAGGACCGGAGACAGTCCGTTTATGAAGGTGGTGTGGAGTGCAGCGTTATTCCAGCCGGACCTCGCAGCCGTGATGCGGAAGTCGACTGCATACTCGGCTGCACTCCGACGTCCCTGTCTCATTGACAGCAGCATGGTCGAAGCGGTCTCGCCTCTATTGGGATGATCAAACACCTGTTTAAACTCCCTCACAAACCCAGTATATGTCGTTAGGAGCCGTGAATTTTGCTCCCAGAGCGACGTAGCCCAGGCGCGTGCCTCTCCTCGAAGCAAATTAATGACATAAGCCACCCGGCTTGCATCTGACACATACATGAAGGGATGTTGTGCAAAGACGAGCGAACACTGCATTAAGAAGTCCGCGCACGTCTCGACACAACCTCCGTACGGTTCCGGAGGGCTTATGTATGCTTCAGGGGATGGGGAGGGGGTTCGTTGAATCACCACTGGAATGTCTGTATCTAGTGCTCGGTCAGCTGGAGGAGGTGCTGCAGCAGCGCCCTGAGTGCACGCTTCCACCTGGGCGGTGAGAGCCTCCATCCTCCGATTGAGTATAACGTTCTGCTCGGTTACTAAGTCCAACCGAGCAGTGAAGGCGGTTAAGATGTGCTGCAGCTCACTCAACACGCCTCCTGCCGACGCCTGTGCACCCTGTGTTTCCATTGGCGGTTCAATCGATGGTTGACGCCCCTCGGGATCCATGACGCTGGCCGAGAAATCCTGTTGTGAAAGTGTAGGGACACGGACCCACAACAGGGGGCGCAAATGAACGGACAATGGAATAAGCCAAAATATAACAATTTAATGTTGTGAATGTGCACAACAGAGCAACAGACAACACAATTGAGATCAACAGTCAATAAGTCACGGTGACGTATGGGCAGGCTCGAGGATAGAAAGCACCCGTCCAGAAAAGAGCCGGATCCCACACGCTTTCCACTGCCACCGGATCTGAAGCACCCCGGAGCCACCAAGCGCTGGGTCCCCAGGTGGCCACTGCCTCCGGCTGTCAGATCAGGTACTGCTGGCAGGAAGAACAGACAGGTGATGGTGGGTGCGTGAACACCCAGCAAACAGTCAGAAAGGGTGGGAAAACACCTCCACCTCTCAATCACAGTCACACAGGAACAAAAACGTGCAGCGCCTGAAGGACTACTTATCCGAGGAGCGAAGACGTCGTCTCCTCCCAGCTTCCAGCTGCTGACCAGTCAAACAGGTACGCCTGCAATGTTCAGAAAGTTGTATGACACAAAACCACGGCTGAGTGTTTACCTGATCGGTAGACGATTTCTCGGCAGTGAGGTGAAGATGCTTCCCGGCTTTTATGGAGATGTGGTTGATGATGAGTGACAGCTGGTGCTTGTTGATGAGTGACGGCTGTCACTGCCGGTTGCTCCGGCGCACTCTTGTGCCTGAAGCCCGCACTTCAGGCAGGGCGCCCTCTGGTGGTGGGCCAGCAGTACCTCCTCTTCAGCGGCCCACACAACACATGCAGCTCAATCTTTTTTTGTTGTCCCACCAATTAATAAGGAAACTGGAAAAATTTTCATTTAGACATAAAGCGCCCTATGATTGGAACAGCCTTCCTTCCTCTATCCGCTCTATAACCCATTTGTCTGTATTTAAAGGTGCCCTTGTATAACACCTTAAGAACATATGTAACTGTTTTTGATTCCATTTGTTCATAACAATTCATTTTATTCATTTTGTATGGTAGTATTAATGGGAGAGTGATAGACCTTTTTGTGTGTGTGTGTGTGTGTGGTCTGATTGGTTGTTCGTGTGTGCGTGTAGATATGTTTGTGTGTAATTATTTGTTTGTCGTTGTATTGTTGCCTTTGTTTATTTTAGGTTAGGTTAAACTTTATTGTCCCCACAGGGGAAATTTCTCCTGGTCTCACAGTGTTGTTTCCCACTGTAGCCAAGTGCTTGCTCACAGGGGGTCGTTTTGACCGTTGGGGTTTTACATAATTATTGTATGGCCTTGCCTTACAATATAAAGTGCCTTGGGGCAACTGTTTGTTGTGATTTGGTGCTATATAAAAAAAATTGATTGATTGATTAACACATAAACAACATTCACAACATTTAACCTCCGAACACACAGACAACATTACAGCAGTCAGCTGGTCTGCACAATTTCAACAAAAGGAATATGACCATTTCATGATATTGCACAATCCCAAGTAAAATGCCTTTGCAAATAAAGTGACTTCAGTATATTGCACGTGCCCCATAAATAACATAATTACAATTCAAGAATTAAATAAAAAAACTGTCGTCTTATTTAACAAAACCACTGACATGGGAACAAAAGACAGTTTAAACCTGTTACTGTGGTGCCTGATCGCTCGATAGCGCCTTCCAGAAGGTAGCAGAGTATATTCACTGTGCAGTGGATGGGAGGGTTCTCTGGTTATGGCTTTGGCTTGTGCCAGGACAGAGGTTTCAAAAATTGTCTGGAGAGAATGAAACTCCTTCTGTCCTATGATTTTCATTGCGTTTTTTAGAAGCTGTCCTATTTTGGTTTTACCCTGCACTGTGAGTGAGCCAAACCAGGCCACTATTCCATATCTAATAAGGCTCTCCAGCACCGCATTATAAATACAAACCATGATTCGGGTGCTCACACCAAACAATCTAAGTCTTCTGAGGAAGTGGAGTCTTTGGGAAAATTTCTTACATAAGAAATCCACATGCACATTCCACCTCAGAAGATTATCCACGTAGACGCCCAGATATTTCACTGACTCCACCTGTTCTATCTCCCTGCCTCCAATGATTACTCATGGGGCAGGAGTCTTTTTGGATCAAAGACCATTTCTTTGGTTTTAAGCCCATTTAGAGTCAAGTGGTGCTCCTCACACCAAGACTGAAAGGAGTCAATTTCATTAAATAAACTGACGGACTTTCACCAGCTGAAAGTAAGCTCACAATAATTGTGTCATCTGAGAATTTCAAGATTTTGTTGCTTGGATTTATGCTCCTACAGCCATTGGTGTATAGGGTGAAAAGAATGGGAGAGCTTACAGCCCCTTGAGGTACTCCTGTACTGCAGGATTGTGCTTTAGACAAGGAGTTGTTTACTCTAACTTGCTGTGACCTATTATTTAAAAAAAGAGTAAAACCATCTAACAAGGGAGGAGCTAACATTAAGATCTCTCAGTTTTTGGACTAAAAGATGAGGGCGAACTGTGTCAAAGGCTGACGAGAAATCAGCAAATAACACACGTGCGTAACAATCAGCATTCTCTAAGTGCTTGTAAATCATGTGTGACATACACACAATGGCATCTGTAGTGCCAAGTCCCTGCTTATATGCAAATTGCATCGGGTCAAGAGACTTGGACACTTCCAACTTCAGTCTATTGACCATTACCTTCTCAAAGCATTTCATAACAATGCTGGTTAAAGCCACGGCCCGTAATCTTTATTAGTGGCCGGGGCTGAAATTTTTGGTATGGGTATAATGGTCGACCACTTCCAGCATAGAGGAACAGAACAACTCAAAGCTGACATTTGGAAAATAGGGCACCATGCCTCTGAAAGTTCCTGTGCACAGTTTTTCAGTAAAAAAGCTGACAGGCCGTCCGGTCCTGCAGCTTTGGTAGAAGACACGTTACTAAAAATGGCTTGAATACATTGCTGATCAATATTAGAGCTACTCATTTCAGATGCATGCCCAAATCAGCTACTGGTTCACACTCAACATCATTCTCCCTGTTAAATCTCAAGAAAAAATCATTTAAGTTGTCGGCAAAATCTTCATCATTCCTTGTAATTAATTGCTGTTTGTTTATGTTCATGCCATCATCCTTTTCATAGAGTCCCAGAGTTTTTTGTTGTCCAAGGACTTAAGCCCATGTTCTAAGCGGTCCTGTTCCCTTTTCCGTGCATTGGCCAGCACAACATTAAGTTCCTTCTGGGCCTGGGCTACTGCAGCTCTGTCATTGTCTCTAAATGCCATTCGCTTTTTGTTGATACTGGCTTTCACCTCCTTGGTTATATGACTCTTATTGTTTGGGAAAACCACAATATCTTTTTTTGGCACCACAATATCCACACAAAAATGTATATAATCCGTAATAGTCTCTGTGGCTTCATTCAACTCCAGGCTGTGGAAGATGCTCCAGTCCGTACAGGAGAAACACCCTCTCAGAGTTTCCACACAGTCCTCTGTAACACAATCTTGTGTAGTGCCATAGAGGACTTGAGCACAGTTTTATATGTGGGCATCAAGTGGACAGTGGCATGATCTGAATTTGCCAGGGGTGGGAGTGCTTTAGCTCTAAATGCACTCTTGATGTTGCCAAAACATTTATCCAGGATGTTTCGTGTTTTACATTTAATATACTGGTGGAAGCCAGGGAGCGCTCGCTCAAGGCGACAATGGTTTAAGTCCCCCAGTATGAAGACAGCAGCCCCTGGAGTGCGTTGCAGCTGACTGTGCACACATTCTGCCAAGCGACTGGCAGCTTTATTTGCGTTACCGTTCGGTGGAACATACGCTGCAATAATTATGACATTTCCAATTTCGCGGGGTAAATAGAATGGTCGCGTTAACACGCACAGTAACTCCAAGTCTGGGTCACACATTTGCACTCTAGTTGAGTACTGTTTACACCACGTCTCCTTAACATAGATGCAAATCCCACCGCCTCTGCTCTTCCCTGATGACAGGGTTCTATCTGCATGCACACACGAGAACCCCTCAAAGTAAATTAAACTGTCCGGTATATCTTCCCGAAGCCACGACTCAGTTAAAACCATAATGCAGGACTCCCTGTACGCGTGACTATAGCGACAGTTGAGGCGAAGTTCATCCATTTTACTGGGCAGAGATCGAACATTACTCAGAATCATGGACGGGAGCGGCGGTTTATTACCCCTTTTCCGAAGCCATTGCCGGACACCTCCACGTTTGCCCCGTTTCCTCCGTGTTCTCGTACCGATGATCGGGTACTCTCTCCTCACCTCCTCCGGTAACCCGCTCGGGAGCACGTCGCCACTGGATTGTAGCGACAACAAAAACTCCCTTGAGTAAGCAAAATTAAGCCCATTGCATGCTGTTGATAAGGATCCACCTTGAAGGTTGTTGCAAACTTATTCACTTACTGCCCAAAACAGCAGCAGCAGCACGATAGGGACATGCCACATAGTGCCCGGTGTACTGTTATTAGCCTAGCCACTAAACAAGTCCAAGAGTTCCTGGATCTTCACCAATCTGTGATCTTCACCGATCCGTTCAAAGTTGGTTGTGCAGAATATACTGACCGTTGTCTGTATCACCTTTCGCCACATCCACACAGAGCAGTACAAAGTATTTAAAAGTTAAAAGACACAAACACGGGAGCCCGAGTCGCCACAGTGCAGCACCCCGGAAGTGATTTTGATATACTGTTGCATGTTTTGCCCATTGGATGTTTTGTTGTTATTATTGAGGACCCCCTTGAAAGATTAGAAATCTCAAGGGGTTTAGCCTTTTAAGTTAAATAAATAAAAATAAATATTAATATCAATTACAGCAGCAGATAAATACCACATTTTAAAATCATATGATTGCAACTTAATACTTTATCTGTAATATTTGGGAAGCCCTTTTGCTGGGTTGATGTGGTTTGTGCAGTATGGAAGCATATTGCTGCCACACTATTAAATAAAAAGAAAAAAAAAATCAGTGGCATGTGAGAACATTTATACTTATCACTGACATGAAAGTCATATGGCAATATTGGGCTGTCAATAAATTATTTGAATTATTATTTATTATTTTCCTGGGGCAGAATGACTGGAAAACAGACATCTTTAATAAAGAAAAACAATCATTTGGTGCACAAATCTAATTTATTTTGCTTTTATTTGGTACTCTGTCTGCTGGATGTGGGGATGCACGGCCTCAAGGATGGTCTTCGTCCTTGTGTGGTCTTCTGAAATCAACACAGAGACAGCATTATACATGGTCAAAAATATGCACATAGCACAAATGATATTACGTTCAGATGTATTTATGTCATTTTACACATTGCTCACCTGTGCTTTGGACAAATGTGACTAAATTAGCAACTGCATTGTCACTGATAAAATGTGTGATATGCTTCTTTATGCAGAACTCCAGCGCTGCCTTTGCCACCTACAAAGAACAGACGTCTCAGTCAAGACAACACACACTGACACTAAAACTGAAAGAGCTCCCTGATAGGGAACAGTTATGTTTTCCAAAGGCAAAGTTGATGATCTGTCATCAGTTACCACATGATTTGAGCCGGAGAGGCATCGGGCCAGCTGCTTGAAGAGAGGCTCCTGAACCAACTTGAAGTTAGAGACACAGATGCACTCTAGAATTTTTGCCATGAGCATCTTTTTTCATTGTGTAGAAAACAGAAGCAACATGTGGTATCACCATTCTCTGAATGTGTGTGCAGCACTTTGAGATTTGTCTTTTATTGTGATGTGCTTTATAAATTAAAGGATATATTATTATTATTCCCCGTGACTCAATCTCAGATAAGCAGTTGAAGATGTGTGTATGTATGTATGTTTGCATATATTATGATTATTATTATTCACAATCTGGTATATAACTTGTTTATAAAACATAGTGTTAACTGGAGTGAGATATGCCCTTTAAAAATATAATATAATCTGGTGTAAATTATTTGACATACCGGCTCAGTTAGAGTTGCATCCTTCTCCAAAAACTGGACACTCAACGAGCTGCAAAATACATAAAACACTGAGTGTCAGACCATTTAAAGCAGCGGAGATGTGAAGGGACAGACATGACATAAGGTTTTTTTCTACATTAATTAAAAAAAATTAATGTGTAAATGTATTTTTAAATGTTATACAATTCTCTTTACATTCAAATGACAGTCATTTTCAAAAGGATTTCCTGCATATATTACCTGTTGATGGTAGAGCCAGAGTGTTTTTGGTTTGTGCAGGGGCACTAAAACCCAGCAGAAGAAAATCCTGTCATCTTCACACAATGGAGGCGTTATTTGATTGGTGATACTGTGGATTATAGAAGGAAAAAAAAGATCAGTGTGTCTGATTTTTTAAAAACATGTTAGGCTTGAATAAATGGTTGGTAAGCAACAAAACAGACAAAAAATTGTTTCTGAAAAGAACACTATACATTTGAATGAGTTCCAAGAGATCAGTGATACCAGTGGGCTGCCCATTCTCATGCACAAACCTTTGAAAACAAAAACATAGAAACATTTTAGCATCGATCAACAAGACAAATCATTCATGTCGTCATTTCAGCCTGTTTGAAAAACGAGCACTGCAGCACTGACCGAAAGAAAATGTCACAAATCCCATGAAACATGTACTCTTGGAGGTCTTCGAATGCAAGATAGACTGAACAGAACACAACCGTGAGGCACGTCCTCTCTCTGGGATCTTCACTGGCAAACTGTTGTAAGAGCTGCAATGCAAGAAAAGTTACTGATTAGTCGAAACATGTTATTAAAACCAGTCATTCTTTGTTGCTTTGGAACAAACTTGTAAGAATAAAACCACAGCAGTAGCAGCAATCAAAGCACTGATGTTCATCAATGTACAATAAATACATGACTCAGTGTAAATCAGATCTTTTCCTTTTGTTCTTCAAACATTCAAGCAGTTCTTCTGTTACTGTCTCTGATGCATGCTTCAACATGACTTTCATTCCATTGAGAAGCCAAAGATCCTCCAAAGACACCCCTGGCAAAAATTATGGAATCACCGGCCTCAGAGGATGTTCATTGTGTTGGAGCCATGATTCATGTCAGTCCACTTGGTGCAACAGCTCTCCAAGGTGTGATCACTCCTTTTTAGATGCAGACTAACGAGCAGATCTGATTTGATGCAGGTGTTAGTTTTGGGGATGAAAATTTACAGGATGATTCCATAATTTATTCCTCAGAATTGAGTGAGTCCACATTTTTTTCCCCTCTGCTTGGTCTAAATAAGTAACTGTTACTGACTGCCACAATTTTTTTTTCCTGATTTCTTATAGTGTTTCTTAAAGCCAGAAAGTTGCCATTTGAAATGACTTTAGTTTTGTGTCATGTCTGTGATCTGCTTTTTTTCTACAAAATTAAACAACTGAATGAACATCCTCCGAGGCCGGTGATTCCATAATTTTTGCCAGGGGTTGTACAGTCACCACTTCAAGTCACAGATTAGCATCAAAGCCTCACAACCATAAACTATGACAGGATGCTGGAGACTTAAACCTTCATTTTTCTACCAGTGTATCAGAATCATCAAACACTAGTGACTCCATTAGCTCTCATTGACAAAGAGCTGTTTGTTTTTCATGCAAATATAACACACAAAGATGTGATAATATGCCGTTCATACCTGTGTGACAAATTCCTTGCCAATGTATTTCTTAGCAATCTCCGCCTGAAAGCTTGGAGCTTCTAAAAACGTCTTGAAAAAATAATAGACCAGCTGCAAGAGAAACATACAAAGACAAAAGAATGAATTCTGGGAATTAAATGAAAAACACCAGTGTCAGAGTGCCTGATGTTTATATAATATAACACAATAATAATAATAAACAGATAACATAAAGGATTACAATTTATACTTAAGAATAATTTACATTTTTAAAGTTCAAACATAATTAGTGAGAACAGTGATGTCATTATGTATCAAATCATGGAGCAAATGTATCATTTCACTCCTGTACAGTACATTTGTTGAACATACGGCACAAAGTATTTAAGCTGTTCTGAAGACAAAAATGAATCTAACCCGATACTGGGAAGGTGTACCTTATGAAGTGGCCAGTCAGTGTATAATTACATTCTAAACTGAAATAATTTGAATTTTGAAAGCATAATCCAGTGAAGGTTTGAGGTCCTCCTCATTTGAATTTGATCTACTTTAAGCTTCTTATCATTTCATTTGCTCAGTAGTACCTTTATGGATATATTGCAGAAACTTAAAGTATTAAAATTTGTATCAGAGTAATCAACCTCAATGTGTGGCCATGCAGGATCCAGCTTGGGTTTTTCATCATCTGAAGCAAACTCTGCAGCAGGAGGATTGGAGGGTCGATTCAACGCCCTGAACATGTGTGAAGAACACTGAGAAAAAAAAAAGATCAAAATTATTTCTCAATATTCAACTGACAAAAATATACAACAATCAGACAGAACTCGTTTGGTTTCTAAATGAGTTTGAGGTGATCCTCAGTCAGAGGAGCAGAGGGCGTGTGTCACTACAGATGATGGTGCAATCTTTATGAAAACCATTTTGAATGATAGCTGCACACAAATGCAGTGTTCAGCCTTTGGCTCCATCAACCAATCACTAAATTTATAATCATCAGCTGTACTGACCATGTTCACAATCTCTGGGTACATGCACTCTGACAAGACGTATTCGTTGTCCATGATGTAATCTTGAATTTGGCTCAGCAACGTCTGTGTCCTCTCCTTATATATGATGCTACTTTCTGGGTCATAAACCTTATAGCATTGCTGCAGCATCTGAATGATGACCTTCTCTGAATCTGAGGAGGCAGAAAGAGAAACAGTGAGATGGGAAAAGGGGAGGAGATGAGGAGAAAAAAATCAAAGGTCACATGAATAAAATGGTGAAGAATACAGGAGACACATTTAAAAAGAGGTCACAAGAGAAAGAAGGGGGCAGCTAACACTCAAGAATGGTAGTTAAGACCAAATAATCAAGGAATATGGAACTAATTTTTACCCGAGGCCAAAATATGGCCATCGGGTATTGCAAAGGCTGTGCATCCATCTGTCCGTCTGTGCTTAACATAAGTCCAGTTCACAGGGAGCATTCTTGGGACACAGACCTTGGACAAATTCAAAGATGGCTAACCATGACCTATGAGGTCCATGACCTGGACCCGGATAAGTCGTAGAAAATGAATGAATGAATACCAATCAAAGATTTTAGATACATTTTGAACAAAGCACTTGAAAGCTTCTTTGATGGTGTTCGGTGTCACGTTGGTTGTAAACCCTAAAGAACAGAACTGCAATCTTTCAAAGACATTTGAAAGTTTAAACAGCGACTTGGAGACTTTGTGTTTCCAGTGAACACTAGGACCAAGTCTGACATCTATTACACCCATCATGTCTGTGCACACATATGCAGCACTACACGTGGTGTCACCACTGCATCCAAAATCTAGCAGGTTTCTTCTGCAGAACTCTACTTACGTGTTGGTGGGCAGATCTTCTGCTGTTTAAGAATGTTCTTCTTTCTTTGCTCTGATTCTTGGATGTCAGGTTCTTCTTGACAACCAGATTCAGAAACCTAGACAGAGAGACAAAAAACAATCAGGTGCACGTTTCCTAATTCTTCTTTTTGACTTTTCAGTGTTGGTTGTAAAATTAGGAGCATCAGAACTTAACCAGAAGAAATGGTATCAAATCTGAATACATGCTGTTGTGCATCTCTGCTGAAAAACTCACTTCTTAGTCATGTGTTCTCTTTCTGCATGTATTTATGTATATGTAATATTTGAAGCTGTACAGCTACATTCACTCAAACTATTTCTACATGATGAACAGTCCATGTATCTGTATGTGCTGCATATTTGCAGTGTTTCTTTCTGGTCTGAGCTCAAACTGTTGCAACTTATGTGACAGAAAATACAGAGCATGAAACTCGTATTGAGTGCACTTACATCTTTGTTAGACAATGCAGGTGAAGACGTCTCCACATCCGACTGACTAACCCTAACCCTAACCCATCAAAGTGGAACTAATAAGTCAATGCTTCCTGCAGACAATAATTCCTGCTTCTTAACAAATTGCACCCCCACCCCCTCAGGAAATATTAATAGGAATCTGTGTGCAAACAGACAGGTTTTTTTGTCTGTGATAAAAGATATTTATGTTTTAAAAAAATTAATAAATTGTACATTAGAAGCTGAACTCACCACTTGTTTTTTGTGACGTGTCGCCTGAACAGCAGGTGGGGTTTCTTCACTGTAGGGAGAACAAAATGGCAAGTTTAAAAAAAGGTTATTTTATATTCGAATCACATGTGAATACAAATAAAATGTATTTTTTTTAATCATATATTTTTGTCAAACCATTTATTCTTCACCTTGTTCTTCAGGGGCACTCGGACTGGCTGGAAGTAGTCGGCAGGTTTAAACCTTCCCCTGGTAACAGCAACATATTTTCCATCGTTCTTCAAGTCTTGTGGATCTTTCACAAGCTGTCCATCAAGTGTGTAAAGCCTGAAAATAAAAAGAAAAGAAAGAAAGAAGAAACTTGATGATTGCAAATCTGACTCTAAATTGCAAGTATTTATAAATGATTAATTTTGATTTGATACACTTTCACAGTTGGTGCACTGTGCACGTGATTTACAGTGTGTTGGTGTTGTACCTCTTCACTCCAGCATGAGAGCACATCATGGATCCCACCACGCTGCAGACGTTGTCCATCGACTTCAGAGCCGTCTTTGGAATTTTTACAGGCACTGAAGGAATTAGAGGCTCTCCATTGGTGAAAACACTGCAGAGTGAAGAAACAGAGAATGAGACAAATACTCACAGAAAATTCACATTCAGGATAAGTAATTATCCATCTGAAAGTCTGGACTTACTCGATGGTGAAATACTCTATTTTTCGATTTCTCTCATTTTTACCAGTCGCCTCGGTTTTGGTCTGAACAACAGGTTTAATCTGAAAAGATTTAAGAAGCTGTTTAAAAAAATGATAAGCCACAACAGGAAATAAAGAATAAAGCATAATCCATTTTGAACGTGCACTTAAAGTTATGTGCTAAATGTTAACTGACATTCTTCTTGTGCAAACATGCACTTTTTAGCTGTGAAAGAAGAAATTTATGGGAGAAAATCTTTGTAACTAAACAACCTGCACAGAAGAAAGTGAACTCACGTCTTCTTTATGACGTACTGCTTGAACAAATAGTTTCTCTTTACTGTGGGGAGGAAGATCAATATGGGAATTAAAAAATGATTTCACAGTAGATTCAAATGTGAATACAAATAGAATGTATTTATTACATTTTTTAAAATGTATTTATTTACTGCCCTACCATTTGTTCCAGTCACATTTCTTGCTGAAGTAGTAGTGAACAGGTTTAAACTTCCCCTTACTAACAGCAACGTAACAGCCGTCAAACTTCAACTCCGTCACAGATTTAACAGGTTGTCCATCAAGTGTGTAAAGACTGCAAGTTAAAAGAAGAGTTAGGAGAAACTGGAGCAAGCTTTGATCACATTCAATGACTGACAATTTACTTTCTGTTACACACACACACACACACACACACACACACACACACACACACACACACACACACACACACACACACACACACACACACACACACACACACACACACACACACAATAACAGGGTCAATTCCAGTTCAGACTGCAATTTTTAACAAAACAAAATTATTCATTCTGATTCAGTTCCATTAATAAGTGGGAAACTGTGTGTGTGTGTGTGTGTTTGCACCTCTTCACTCCAGTACGAAGGGACATGACGTCTGCAACAATGGCTAAAACGCTTTCCATTGACTTCAATGCATATTTGGGAATCTTGACGTTAATTGAAGGAATTAGAGGCTCTCCATTGGTAAAAATCCTATTGAATGAAGAAAAAGAGAGAACATTAGTCAGAGAACATTAAAATTCTGGACAAATAATTATCCATCTAAAAATCTATACTTACTTTATGGAGAAAGGCCTCAATTTTTGATTATCCTTGAGCTGAACCACTGGCTTTATCTGTTTTTTTTTTTTAAATGGTAAAAGAAAAAAAAAAAAAAACAATTAATATGTAAAAGCAGCAAGTAAAAATTGCCAAACTTTAAGTGTTGATATATTTTAAAATAACAGGAACTTGAGGTCTGTGAACAAGGCTGCAAAATGCCATGTCAGCTGATTAAATATTATAAACATCAGTGGGAGCAAAATATTTTTGATGAAAATAACTGAATTAAACTGTACTGATGGCATCTGTATGAAAAATATAATGTGGGAATTTATGCAGGAAAATGTGTAACATGCATGAAGCTGCATGAAGTATGGAAGTGAACTCACCACTTGTTTTTTGTGACGTGTCGCCTGAACAGCAGGTGGAGTTTCTTCACTGTAGGGAGAACAAAATGGCAAGTTTAAAAAAAGGTTATTTTATATTCGAATCACATGTGAATACAAATAAAATGTATTTTTTTAATCATATATTTTTGTCAAACCATTTATTCTTCACCTTGTTCTTCAGGGGCACTCAGACTGGCTGGAAGTAGTCGGCAGGTTTAAACCTTCCCCTGGTAACAGCAACATATTTTCCATCATTCTTCAAGTCTTGTGGATCTTTCACAAGCTGTCCATCAAGTGTGTAAAGCCTGAAAATAAGAAAAGAAAAAAGGAGAATATTGGTGATTGCAATTCTGACTCTAAATTGCAAGTATTTATAAATGATTAATTTTGATTTGATACAAATATGAGCCTAAAATAATCACAAAACATCATTAGCATAACCATCATTATTTAAAAAAATAGGTTAAAGGCTTTAATGAGAGTAAAGTTTAATTGTGACAGTCTGGTTGATAGTTCAATAGGTTTTTGTGTTAATTACAGTTAGTATGTTATAACTAGAACTGATGGTGTAACAGCTGTGGTTGGTGCACTGTGCACGTGATTTACAGTGTGTTGGTGTTGTACCTCTTCACTCCAGCATGAGAGCACATCATGGATCCCACCACGCTGCAGACGTTGTCCATCGACTTCAGAGCCGTCTTTGGAATTTTTACAGTCACTGAAGGAATTAGAGGCTCTCCATTGGTGAAAACACTGCAGAGTGAAGAAACAGAGAATGAGACAAATACTCACAGAAAATTCACATTCAGGATAAGTAATTATCCATCTGAAAGTCTGGACTTACTCGATGGTGAAATACTCTATTTTTGGATTTCTCTCATTTTTACCAGTCGCCTCGGTTTTGGTCTGAACAACAGGTTTAATCTGAAAAGATTTAAGAAGCTGTTTAAAAAAATGATAAGCCACAACAGGAAATAAAGAATAAAGCATAATCCATTTTGAACGTGCACTTAAAGTTTCATATGTGCTAAATGTTAACAGACATTCTTCTTGTGCAAACATGCACTTTTTAGCTGTGAAAGAAGAAATTTATGGGAGAAAATCTTTGTAACTAAACAACCTGCACAGAAGAAAGTGAACTCACGTCTTCTTTATGACGTACTGCTTGAACAAATAGTTTCTCTTTACTGTGGGGAGGAAGATCAATATGGGAATTAAAAAATGATTTCACAGTAGATTCACATGTGAATACAAATAGAATGTATTTATTACATTTTTTAAAAATTTATTTATTTACTGCCCCACCATTTGTTCCCGTCACATTTCTTGCTGAAGTACTGAACAGGTTTAAACTTCCCCTTACTAACAGCAACGTAACAGCTGTCAAACTTCAACTCCGTCACAGATTTAACAGGTTGTCCATCAAGTGTGTAAAGACTGCAAGTTAAAAGAAGAGTTAGGAGAAACTGGAGCAAGCTTTGATCACATTCAATGACTGACAATTTACTTTCTGTTACACACACACACACACACACACACACACACACACACACACACACACACACACACACACACACACACACACACACACACACACACACACACACAGGGTCAATTCCAGTTCAGACTGTGTGTGTGTGTGTGTGTGTGTGTTTGCACCTCTTCACTCCAGTATGAAGGGACATGACGTCTGCAACAATGGCTAAAACGCTTTCCATTGACTTCAGTGCATATTTGGGAATCTTGACATTAATTGGAGGAATTAGAGGCTCTCCATTGGTAAAAACTCTATCAAATGAAGAAAAAGAGATCATTAGTCACAGAACATTAAAATTCTGGACAAATAATTATCCATCTAAAAATCTATACTTACTTTATGGAGAAAGGCCTCAATTTTTGATTATCCTTGAGCTGAATCACTGGCTTTATCTGATTTTTTTTTAAATGGTAAAAGAAAAAAACAATTAATATGCAAAAGCAGCAAGTAAAAATTGCCACACTATAAGTGTTGATATATTTTAAAATAACAGGAACTTGAGGTCTGTAAACAAGGCTGTAAAATGCCATGTCAGCTGATTAAATATATACATCAGTGGGAGCAAAATATTTTTGATGAAAATAACTGAATTAACAAACTGTAATGATGGCATCTGTTTGACAAATATGATGTGGGAATTTATGGAGGAAAATGTGTAACATGCTAAAAGAAGCTGCATAAAGTATGGAAGTGAACTCACCACTTTCTCTGCACAATCTTCTGCTGCAGCAGCAGGTGGCTGGTCTTTACTGTAGGCAGTAAACACATCACCAGGTTTAAAAAATGTATCTTACATGAGAACGACATAGGAACAAATAAATGCATTTTCTTGATATTGTTTGTTTTATGTCATACCGTTCATTCCTGATGTTCTTACATGATGTTTGGACCGGAGGAACCCGTGTCACTCTGTCAGCAAACACACTACATCATCAGATAAAAACAGATATAATCATTCAGACAATATTCATATTCAGGTTCAATAATTGTCCACATGAAGGTCTGGACTTACACAGTCTTCTTCTTCTTATGGACAGTTGGGTCCTCAGTCGGTTTAACCTGAAAGTTTAAAAAAGGTGATAAAAATTTAATATGCAGCAGTCATTAAAAAAACAAACAAACATGGAACATTGTAAGAGGTGAATTATTATAATTACACAATTATGCTGAGTCTTTTAGCAACTTGGATTTTTAAATTACTATTAATGTAAATATAAATTTGTTGAGTTTTGTGGAATCAACAGAATATTTTCTGACCTTTTCTTCTTTCTTTTTCTGTGGCTGTGAGTTCTTTGGTTTTGCACCGTAGCTGGAAAGATAAAACAAATCATATGATTGAGGGGAGAAATGCAGATTACAGTGTAATAAAATCCCTTTAATTAGGTCAAACATTATTTTTTAGATTAAAAAAAAGTTGAACAAACCCACTGAACAACCTGTTGTTTCTTATTTTTTTATGTGCTCACAGAAACTGAGAGGACTTTAAGAGTGAGCTTTTTTATACCAGAAAATGGGAAGAAAAAAGTCGACGTTACTGTGAATCATTTTCCAAACAGTGCATTTCCTTTTGTAAATGTCAATGAGCTGAAAAAGCAGTGAGACAGACAGAGATTGGTGTTTCTGTGCATGATACTTACTCTAACTTCTTAAAAGGCTGGTATCCAGCTGCAACATAAGTCTCTCCATGTTGCACTTCATCCAGTCCACAAACCTTGGCTCCATTAACTGTGTACAGTTTTCGGACAGCTCCAAAGGGAGCCTTGAGTTTAGACGTCAAGATGTCCAAAAGACTTTCAAATGTGGGCACCTGACGCTTATTAAAAGTGATCTTTACTCCTGGAAGATAAGCGTCTCCATTTCTGTACACAATAATTGTTTTGTTTGTTGATGAGTTTTGGGGGATTCTGTGTGACATATTGATTTTGTAGAGCAAAAGTTTTCCCTGGGTGCTGGACCTAACTGGCTCGGACCAGAGGAATCCGACTGTTTAATTAAAAGCAAGCTGCTCCTAGTGGTTAGATTGTGTCTATCTTTAATTAGGATGAGTTATACAGAGGACAAATTTGGTTCTATGTATATTTGTATGACAATAAAGGCTCTGTTCTATTTAACACAGCTGCTCCTCTGAGGTCACACTGACAACAAATGCACACGTGAACAACAAAGACCATCAAATGGAACAACAACCTTACAGCCGAAACAGCAAAGCTGACATAACATTAAAAGGAAGATAAAGATTAAGGTACTCAAGGAACAATTTCAATAAGACATCAAAGATAAAAGCATATTTTGCCTAGCAACAATACAGATATCAAAGATAAAAGTATATGTTGCATATGCTTTTATCTTTGATAACTTTATTGAAGAATATCGGGAACGAACGGTATGACATATGACATTTGGTCACTTTTCAAAGGGGTCAGACTTGTCAATAAAGTCAATTTAATGTTCAGTGGCTGATTTCAGGTCAGCTTGGTGTATAAATCTCATTGGTCCAAGCAGTGAGAGCTATCAGCTGGCTGTTAGAAGCAAGCTAGAGACAAAACAGAACCATGGTTTGATTGATTGTCTAGCCGATTGTTAAGTGTGATGTAACACATGTGATTTTCAACTTTTGAGTCCAAACAAAAAAGGCGTGCTGTCATTAACATTGAAAACTGCACTGAGACTCTCTGATCAGGCTGCACTTAACCCTCCTGTTGTCATTTTCTGTATACACCCTGTGTCCTCCGGTTCAAAATGACCCGTCTTCACTAAACCCCCAATATCAGCAGCTTAATTGAATTTTAAACACCAAATTTCATCTTGCATATTGTCATTCACCACAAAATGTGTGAATACCTGAGTTTTCCCTCTTCACTTGAATTTCTATAGCTTAAGAAAAGGGAAAAAATGTGCAAAAAGGAGTTTTGAATGCATTTTTATTCCCAATGACTCTGTTTCTTTTTTTTTCTCTCCAGTGAACAATTTAAGACAATGTACAATACAAAAATATGAAAAATAACATAACCCATTCAACTAATTAGCACATGTAGGGCAGTATGCAAGTGCACAGCCTTTGCAGATATATTTCTTACACCTGCAGCACACAGTATGTGTTTTACAGTCTTCCTTTTGAGGTCAGAACTGACATCTCTTCCTCTTACTTGCCCTAGCTGGGGAAGTGGCTGTGGTAGCTGGATCCTCAGGTTGATCAGGAGCTCCTGCACTCTGAATAGCTTTCACAACTGCTGCTGAGGCTTCTGTGCAGGGGACATGCTTCCTTCTTTCAATGAGTGGAGTTACAAGTGCCTTTCCTAGCTGCTCCAGGAACACCCTCCTCTTGTTCTGCTTATGAGACATCCAGGTCAGGTTGATCTCTCTCCAAATCACAAAGGCATTGTAGGAGGAAACATCAATGATGTTGTGGAAGATGACCAGGGGCCAGCGGGCAGTCATTCTTCTGCAGCTGTATGTTCCAATCACCTTATCTAGGTTGTCCACACCTCCTTTGTTGCAGTTGTAGTCTAGGATGATGATTGGCTTCCTGTCCTCACGATCGCTAATGTCACCATCTGTGTGCTGTGTGCTCAGAAGAATACATTCTTGTTTTTCTTTGGGAGGTAGGAAACTAGAGTGGTGGTGGGCGTGAAGGCAAACTTTGAGGAGAAGACCTCTCTCAGATAATTTTTCATATTCGCGATTATTTTTCATATTTGAGATTATAGCGAATTATTTATTTTATTCACAAAGCATAAAACGACTCAGAATCTGACGTCATTGTGCTGCAGCCTCGCTCACTGTTTCGCTCTCGTCTTAAGGCAGGACAATAACATGGAGACTGAGGAGCGATCCATCCTGCATTTGGATAAAACGGCCGATTAAAACAGTGACCATCTTCTTCAAAGCTGTTTAAAATACGGAGTTTACAGAAGGTGCTGTCGGTGTGTGTGTCTCTGTGTGCCGTATTATTTTCACCGAAAGCCAGATAAATTTTTCGAATGGTTTCCAGGTGCCAGTCACTAACAGCTTCTGAAAAAATTCTGATGGAAAAAAAGTCCTTTTCATTCCGCCATTTCCAGACAATGAAAATCCGACGAGGGGGCGGGACCACTCCTTCCACAAGGCGTGCTCACAGGCGAATGATGTCACCGACAGGAGTGGAAAAACTCACGCATGCGCACAAGGGTTCAAGCATGTCTGACGTAAAAACATATGAATGAAATCCATATAGTTTTTGAAAAAAATAAAAAGGTACGATACTTTATGGACAGACCTCGTAGGAACACTCGCAGCTGTAACCCCCAAAATGGAAGAGTGGCTCCAACAGATTTCAGGTACAACATCAGAGGTGTCTGTCCAGAAGAGTGCAGTTGTAGAAACAGCTAAGATACTGCGCCAAACCCTCAAACTCCCAGGACTCTGGTAAAGGACCCGAATTTGAGGAACATGCATGAATGTCATGACAATATTGGGCTGTCAGGAATTTATTTGAATTGTTCTTTTTCTGGGGCAGAATGATTGTAGAACAGACATCTTCAAAATAATGAAAAACAATAATTTGGTGTGCAAAATTTAATTTATTTTGCTTTTATTTTGTGCTCTGTGTGCTGGATGTGATGAATCACAGCCTCGGGGATGGTCTTCATCCTCCATCCTTTCAACATAGAAGCAACATTATGAATACACGGTTAAAAACATGCACACAGCACACATGATATTACATTCAGATGTATTTATGTCATTTTACACACTGCTCACCTGTGTTTTGGACTTAGCGAGTGCCTCGATCTTCATCCACATCTTTTCACTTGCTTTGGACCTCAGCTGCTCTCTGTTGAAAAAAAGGTGTCAAATGTGACGTCACTGTTTTGTTCTGCACCACCGCAACAAAAACTGAGCTGCTGCCTAAAACTTAACTAAATTGCATGATGTAATTACAGATATTGAACACATACTTCCGTCTTGTAGTCAGGATCTGCTCTATGCAATGTGCAAAGAGCTCAGGATTCATCATGAGCAGCTGTGGCAGATAATCAGTCAGGATGTGCTTGACAGACCTGTGAACCCACACAAATAAAACTCAGTCCATAACAAAGACAGGTGACTGTCAGTTGACCTCAGCATCAAACAGGAGTAAAGAAATGCATAGAGTAGAACTGTTTGAATCTATTAAAAAATCAGTAAAATTATTTGAGTAAATATGAGAAAATTAAATGTGTCAGGATATTTGCACGGCTTCAGTCCAGTATCTTACTCATATAGCTGGCTGTTTGAACACTGGTACAGGGCAGGCAGCACAATGGGCAGGATCTCCTCTGCATTGTCACTGATAAAATGTGTGATATGCTTCTTTATGCAGAACTGCAGCGCTGCCTTTGCCACCTAAACAGAACAGATGTCTCAGTCAAGACAACACATACACTGACACTAAAACTGAAAGAGCTCCCTGATAGGGAACAGTCATAAGTTCCAAAGGCAAAGTTGATGATCTGTCATCAGTTACCACATGATTTGAGCCGGAGATGCATCGGGCCAGCTGCTTGAAGAGAGGCTCCTGAACCAACTTGAATTCAGAGGTATAGATGTACTGAAGAATTTCCTCCAGCTCTTTGATGAACAGCAGCTCTTTACATGTGCACGTCTTTGGCCAGTGCTTCAACAGATAGAGCACCAGCTGTTGGGATGGAAAAGTTACACAACCATATTAATTCATGAGCATCTTTTTCAATGTGTAGAAAACAGAAGACATTCTCTAAATGAAATCTGACTGGTGCATCCTTAAGAACATAATCTATTCTGCTGTAAATTATTTGACATACCGGCCCAGTTAGAATTGCTTCCTTCACCAAAAATTGGACAATACACCTGACCAGCTGCAAAGTGCAGAAAGAGGAACACTGAGTGTCAAACCATTTGAATTTACATGCAAAGATGAAGGTAAAGCTTCAGGGGAGCAGAGAGATGGTGGACAGTTTCTGAACATATTACCTGTTCATGGTACAGATGGAGTGTGTTTGGTTTGTGGAGGGGCACCAAAACTCTCCAGAAGAAAACCAGGTCTTCTTCAGTCAGTGGAGGCGCAACGTCCTTTATGATCCTGTGGGATACAAAAAAAAAAAAAAAAAAAAAAAAAATCAGGGTGTCTGATTTAAAAAAAACATGTTTAGCTTGAATAAATGGCTGGGAAGCAATTACAGCCATCAGCTGTGAGCTTCATTTGTTCCTCTGTGTGTTGATCAAAGGATAAATAGATGTAACAGCAAAATTACAGTGAATCACTGAATCTGATATAATAATTACATTTAAAAAATCATTAACATATTTCATTTTTGTTTCTGAAAATAACACTCCATACTCTTCCATGACTTCCAGGAGTTTGGCGATACCAGTGGGCTGCCACTTCTCGTCCACAAACCTTTGGAAACAAAAACATTCAGACATTTTAAGTTAAGAGTGTCCTTTCAAAGCACTTCATTATGATTGGAGTGAGCATCCATCAATAAGACAAATCATCCATGTTGTCATTTCAGCCTGTTTGAAAAATGAGCACTGCAGCAGAGGAACAACACTGACCTGAAGCAAATATCACAGAACCCACAGAGAATGAATCCTTGCAGTCCAGGGAAGATACTGTAGATGCTCTTGACTGTCACTTGGAGCCACTCCCTCTCTCTGGGATCTTCACTAACAAACTGCTGTAAGAGCTGCAATGCAAGAAAAGTTACTCATTATATGAAACATATTATGGAAAACCAGTCATTCTTTGTTGCTTTGGAACAAACTTGTAAAGGCACCTTGACACTTGCACAAATTTGATTTGTGCACTGGCATGCAACCTTGCATATTTTTCATGCAAATATATTCCAAAGATGTGACAATATGCTGTTCTTACCTGCGTGACAAATTCCTTGCCAATGTATTTTTCGGCAATCTCCACCTGAAAGCTTGGAGCTTCTAGAAACGTCTGGAAAAACTCATAGACCAGCTGTAAGAGAAACACACAAAGATAAAGGAATGAATTCTGGGATTGAAATGAAAAACACTCGTGTCAGTGTGCCTGATGTTCATATAAAATAATATACAAATATGAAGCATAACATCAAGGATTAGAATTTGTACTTCAGAGTAATTTGTTCCTTTAAAGTTCAAACATTCACCACAGATTACTCAAATTGTGAAGCAAATGTATCGTTCCACCCCTATACAGTACATTTGTTGAATGTGTGGCACAAAGTATTTAAACTGTTCTGAAGGTAAAAATGAGTCCAACCCGATACTTATAAGGTGTACCTTATGAAGTGGCCAGTCAGTGTATATTTACATTCTAAACTGAAAAACTTGAATTTTGACAGCATAATCCAGTGAAGGATCGAGGCCCCCCTCATTTGAATTTGACCTATTTTAAAGATCTTATCATATCATTTGCTCAGTAGTACCTTTATGGATATATTTCAGAAAATGAAAGTATTAAAATTTGTATTATAGTGACTAACCTGGATTTGTGGCCATGCAGGATCCAGCTTGGGTTCTTCACTTTGTGAAAGAAACTCTGCAGCAGGAGGATTAGAGGATGGACTCAACGCCCTGAACATGTGTGCAGCACACTGTGAGAAAAAAAGGTCAAAGTTATTTTTAAATATTCCACTGACAAAAATATACAACAACAGTCATGTTTGGTTTCTAATTGATTTTGAGGTGATCCTCAGTCTTAGAATACGATCTGCAGAGGAGCAGAAGCTCCATCGAACAACCAGTAAATTTGTAATCCTCGGCTGTACTGACCATGCTCACAATCTCTGGGTATAGACACTCTGAGATGATGGTCCTTTTGTCTGTGATGTAGGAAGACAGTTGATTGAGCATCATCTCCTTCATCTGACAATCGAGGAAGTACGTTTCTGGGTCAACGTGAAAGTCATAAACCTCGGAGCATTGCTCCAGCAGTTCTATGATGATCTCCTCCTCACCTGAGGAGGCAGAAAGAGAAACAGTGAAACGGGTAAAGAGGAGACGAGGAGGAAAAAAAGTCAAAGGTCAAATGAATAAGATGGTGAAGAATACAGGAGACTTGTTTAAAAAGAGGAAGAGAAAGGAGGGGTGTTTCCAGTGCACACTAGGACCAAGTCTGGCATCTATTACACCCATCATGTCTGTGCACACATATGCAGCACTACACGTGATGTCACCACTGCATCCAAAATCTAGCAGGTTTCTTCTGCAGAACTCTACTTACGTGTTGGTGGGCAGATCTTCTGCTGTTCTTCAATGTTCTTCTTGATTTGCTCTGATTCTTGGATGTCAGGTTCTTCTTGACAACCAGATTCAGCAACCTAGCCAGAGAAACAAAAAGAACAATCAGGTGCACGTCTCCTCTGATTCCTCACTCATTCTTCTTTGACTTCAGTGTTGGTTGTAAAATTAGGAGCATCAGAACATAACCAGAAGAAATGGCATCAAATCTGAGTATACGCTGTTGTGCATCTCTGCTAAAAAACTCACTTCTGTCTTAGTCATGTGTTCTCTTTCTGCATGTATTTATGTATATGTAATATTTGAAGCTGTACAGCTACATTCACTCTAACTATTTCTATACATGATGAACAGTCCATGTATCTGTATGTGCTGCATATTTGCAGTGTTTCTTTCTTGTCCGAGCTCAAATTGCTGCAACTTATGTGACAGAAAATACAGAGCATGAAACTCGTAGTGAGTGCACTTACATCTTTGTTAGACAATGCAGGTGAAGACGTCTCCACATCTGACTGATGGGGGGAGGACAGTTTGGAACTTGGGGGATGTATCCAAATGTCATCCTTCTTCTCCTTGATCTTGTCATCCTGCAGAAAAAGTAAACAAGATCTATAATCTTCCACTGTTCAGTAGTTTTGTATTGGTTTTTGCAAATAACTAAATCCAAAATAAATAAATCTTTGTGTAAATTGTTTTGAGTTTGTCTCAGTTTTCACTGCTTCCTTTTTTACAATACAAATTGTTACAATTGTGGTTTATATATAAATTATTTTTTTTAAGTCAGTAAAGTTTCCCAGATGTGGTCTGATCTGTCCAAACTGTCAATGAGGCTCAGTGCACTTGAACCAGTGGACCAGTCTGTCTCTGTGGACCCATCAAAGTGGAACTAATAAGTCAATGCTTCCTGCAGACAATAATTCCTGCTTCATAACAAACTGCACCCCCACCCCCTCAGGAAATATTAACAGGAATCTGTGTGCAAACAGACAGGTTTTTTTTTGTCTGTGATAAAAGATATTTAAGTTTCAAAAAACAAATTAATAAACTGTACATTAGAAGCTGAACTCACCACTTGTTTTTTGTGACGTGTCGCCTGAACAGCAGGTGGAGTTTCTTCACTGTAGGAAGAACAAAATGGCAAGTTTAAAAAAAGGTTATTTTATATTCGAATCACATGTGAATACAAATAAAATGTATTTTTTTAATCATATATTTTTGTCAAACCATTTATTCTTCACCTTGTTCTTCAGGGGCACTCGGACTGGCTGGAAGTAGTCGGCAGGTTTAAACCTTCCCCTGGTAACAGCAACATATTTTCCATCATTCTTCAAGTCTTGTGGATCTTTCACAAGCTGTCCATCAAGTGTGTAAAGCCTGAAAATAAGAAAAGAAAAAAGGAGAATATTGGTGATTGCAATTCTGACTCTAAATTGCAAGTATTTATAAATGATTAATTTTGATTTGATACAAATATGAGCCTAAAATAATCACAAAACATCATTAGCATAACCATCATTATTTAAAAAAATAGGTTAAAGGCTTTAATGAGAGTAAAGTTTAATTGTGACAGTCTGGTTGATAGTTCAATAGGTTTTTGTGTTAATTACAGTTAGTATGTTATAACTAGAACTGATGGTGTAACAGCTGTGGTTGGTGCACTGTGCACGTGATTTACAGTGTGTTGGTGTTGTACCTCTTCACTCCAGCATGAGAGCACATCATGGATCCCACCACGCTGCAGATGTTGTCCATCGACTTCAGAGCCGTCTTTGGAATTTTTACAGTCACTGAAGGAATTAGAGGCTCTCCATTGGTGAAAACACTGCAGAGTGAAGAAACAGAGAATGAGACAAATACTCACAGAAAATTCACATTCAGGATAAGTAATTATCCATCTGAAAGTCTGGACTTACTCGATGGTGAAATACTCTATTTTTGGATTTCTCTCATTTTTACCAGTCGCCTCGGTTTTGGTCTGAACAACAGGTTTAATCTGAAAAGATTTAAGAAGCTGTTTAAAAAAATGATAAGCCACAACAGGAAATAAAGAATAAAGCATAATCCATTTTGAACGTGCACTTAAAGTTTCATATGTGCTAAATGTTAACAGACATTCTTCTTGTGCAAACATGCACTTTTTAGCTGTGAAAGAAGAAATTTATGGGAGAAAATCTTTGTAACTAAACAACCTGCACAGAAGAAAGTGAACTCACGTCTTCTTTATGACGTACTGCTTGAACAAATAGTTTCTCTTTACTGTGGGGAGGAAGATCAATATGGGAATTAAAAAATGATTTCACAGTAGATTCACATGTGAATACAAATAGAATGTATTTATTACATTTTTTAAAAATGTATTTATTTACTGCCCCACCATTTGTTCCCGTCACATTTCTTGCTGAAGTACTGAACAGGTTTAAACTTCCCCTTACTAACAGCAACGTAACAGCCGTCAAACTTCAACTCCATCACAGATTTAACAGGTTGTCCATCAAGTGTGTAAAGACTGCAAGTTAAAAGAAGAGTTTACTTTCTGTTACACACACACACACACACACAAAATAACAGGGTCAATTCCAGTTCAGACTGCATGTGTGTGTGTGTTTGCACCTCTTCACTCCAGTACGAAGGGACATGATGTCTGCAACAATGGCTAAAACGCTTTCCATTGACTTCAGTGCATATTTGGGAATCTTGACATTAATTGAAGGAATTAGTGGCTCTATTCATATTCAGGTTCAATAATTGTCCACATGAAGGTCTGGACTTACGCATTCGGCTTGGACGGCATCTTGTTGATAATTCCAACCTCGTAGCGTAGCGTTTACTCAGGAAAATGTGTGTTGGATTCTACTTTTTTCACCTGAGTAGAGGCTCAATCCACTGTTTCTGCACAAAGGCAACATCATAGATGCTGGTCCACTTATCTTGTATCCATGTGGTGAGGTATGTGAAGAAGAAACTCAAGAACTACAACCATATACATTGCAATATTGAATTCTGAATTCTTGCAATGTAATAGATGTGTTTATAAAATGAGTTTCTTACTGCGTGCATCTTCTTGATGTCCAGCGATTTCACAATGTTACTAAAACACTGAAGTCCAAGTTCATCAAGCCGGAATGTGGTGAGGTAGCAGATAACTGAAGGACAATATTGTTTAAAAATAATTGGTCACCTGACATCAATAAAGTAAACAAAAAAAAAGGACAAAATAGTGATGTTAATGAACTTACTGACAAACTGGCTGCGATCACTTCTGGATAAGTACTTCCCATTCTCGGCATAGAAGAGTTCAATGACTGTGTCCAGTAACTTTTTGTGCTCGATACATCCAGAAACAACATCAAGAATGAACTGCTTATCTGTATTAGTCATGTTCTGCAACAAATAATAACTGTGAGGGACAACACACTGAAATGCTTCAAAGTACATTTTCACAATACAATCTTCAAATCCATCCATCCATTTTCTTCTGCTTTATCCGGAGTCGGGTCTCGGGGCAGCAGCTCAAGCAAAGCCGCCCAGACCTCCCGATCCACACACACCTCCCCCAGCTCCTCCGGGGGAACCCCAAGGCATTCCCAAGCCAGCCGAGAGACATAGTCCCTCCAGCGTGTCCTGGGTCTTCCCAGGACCCAGGACACAATCTTCAAATCGACTGTGAAATGTCAGTATTAATTTTCACTGTTTTTTGTCATTTGTTTATTTCATATCTAAACAGTAGCCATCAAAGTTATCTATTAAACTAAAATGATATCACTACTGACACAAATTATCAACTAATACAAAGTGATTGCAAACAAACCTCAGAACCAAAATTTGTGGTCAAAATGTTGTATTGGTACTGTAAATGAGTGCTTTACATTGCATTTACTATCTGCATAATAACTTTAATAGTTTTCCTACAGCAGTATTTTCCGGACCACTTTGGCCTCACACAGCCTAAAAATTTGCGTAATGACAGTTATGCAAATTCCACTCAGAGTGAACTCTCCACACACACTGATGGACTGCACGGGCTCATAACTTTCAGTGGCAGTCAAGTCAAACCAGTGGTGCATGCTAGCAGCACAAGTCAAATGATCAAAGTTGCCCCTCGCTTGTAGTATCAGAGCAGCTGCACCGTCAGCAAACAGCAGGACCCGCAAACTGAACCAAGCTGAAGGGGAGCTACGACCACTACCTTTGCACCCCCCCACCCAGGACTAAACCAAACCACCTTTTCAAGGTTCCTTAGATGACCCCAAAATACAATCAGGATGTTCCCAAAAATAAAAACTGGGATGTAATTGTTTGACCCTGTGGTGTGTACTCGTGGTGTACCACACCATGGGAGTAAAAAAAACAGTCAGCATTACCTTGATGTTGTTGCGCACTTGGACTGTGACTTGGATGACAAAAAACTCCTGTAACAGTGGAATGTGCCGTTCATTTCCAAAGTAAACGCTTTGTTGATCCGGGACGTCGTTGGCAAAGCCAGAAACGGAGGAACAAGGGAGACAATATTTCCTTCCATAAGTAAGTGGGTTTGGTTATTCTTGTCACTTTGTCTGTGATATTTGAATGATAAACAGCTGTATGTCTCCTGCCGTACCTGTGTCGCCCGATGACACGGACCATTAACTCTTCACTTATATCTAGTTGATATTTTCCACTGCTAGACCAATGTCTAGTTAAAATACTTGTCGTTAGTGATTAAAATTGCTCGACAAGACTGGGGATTTTTTTTTAAATTTGCACCTTAAAATAATGAGATTATAATGACCCGTGCTGTGCCGCTCACAGTCACACCCACACATAGAGATGTGTACCCACACCACTGACTTCATGAATGAAACTCGGTCAATAAAGGATAATTGTGTAAAAATATAATATGTATATAAATGTATTGTAATGGTTTTAGGAGCCGCGCTGCACTGAACAGCAGCTGCAGCAGGACGCCTCAGCTCAGCAGCTGGAACAGCACAGATCCATGTAACTTTCAACACTAATATTTGGGAATGTGTGTGTGTCCGAGTAAGTTTAATACTTTCCTGACATAATTTAATGTAATTTAATTTTACTGGCTCAATATCCAGGTCAAAATGGCATTTTTTAACACGTATTTTGCGAGCATTTTTCTGAGCGCGTCCAGTCGCAGATCTCCTTTGAAAATGCATTAACATCCGGAAACTTCATCAATATTTTGCCCGGTTAGGAGACGTCATGTTGCCGTTCATGAAGGGACGTTTTCGTAAAAAAAAACAAAAACAATTATACTCAACAAAAATATAAACGCAACACTTTTGGTTTTGCTCCCATTTTGTATGAGATGAACTCAAAGATCTAAAACTTTTTCCACATACACAATATCACCATTTCCCTCAAATATTGTTCACAAACCAGTTGAAATCTGTGATAGTGAGCACTTCTCCTTTGCTGAGATAATCCATCCCACCTCACAGGTGTGCCATACCAAGATGCTGATTAGACACCATGATTAGTGCACAGGTGTGCCTTAGACTGCCCACAATAAAAGGCCACTCTGAAAGGTGCAGTTTTGTTTTATTGGGGGGGGGGGGATACCAGTCAGTATCTGGTGTGACCACCATTTGCCTCATGCAGTGCAACACATCTCCTTCGCATCATCCATGAAGAGAACACCTCTCCAACGTGCCAAATGCCAGGGAATGTGAGCATTTGCCCACTCAAGTCGGTTACGACGACGAACTGGAGTCAGGTCGAGACACTGATGAGGACGCCAAGCATGCAGATGAGCTTCCCTGAGACGGTTTCTGACAGTTTGTGCAGAAATTCTTTGGTTATGCAAACCGATTGTTTCAGCAGCTGTCCGAGTGGCTGGTCTCAGACGATCTTGGAGGTGAACGTGCTGGATGTGGAGGTCCTGGGCTGGTGTGGTTACATGTGGTCTGCGGTTGTGAGGCTGGTTGGATGTACTGCCAAATTCTCTGAAACGACTTTGGAGACGGCTTATGGTAGAGACATGAACGTTCAATACACGATCAACAGCTCTGGTTGACATTCCTGCTGTCAGCATGCCAACTGCACACTCCCTCAAATTGTGCGACATCTGTGGCATTGTGCTGTGTGATAAAACTGCACCTTTCAGAGTGGCCTTTTATTGTGGGCAGTCTAAGGCACACCTGTGCACTAATCATGGTGTCTAATCAGCATCTTGATATGGCACACCTGTGAGGTGGGATGGATTATCTCAGCAAAGAAGTGCTCACTATCACAGATTTAGACTGGTTTGTGAACAATATTTGAGGGAAATGGTGATATTGTGTCTGTGGAAAAAGTTTTAGATCTTTGAGTTCATCTCATACAAAATGGGAGCAAAACCAAAAGTGTTGCGTTTATATTTTTGTTGAGTGTATATACAGATAACAGGGTTCTAGCTAGGATAAAATTGTAGCGTAGTGGTAATGTCGAGGGAGCGAAGCGACCGGGGGGTTGTGCGGAAGGGGGGAAGGTTTTGAAAATTCACGCTAAAAATTGACCATTCTAGGGGTACCCAAAGGGGAAAAGCCAGGTACGACAGCCCAAGTCCCTTCATCATGTCCAGAAGGCTGGGGAAGTTTTTTGAGTGTTCAATCTCATTCTGGGTTAGCCAGTACATGGCGGTGAGGCAGTCGGAGTCCGTGGACATTTTTAAGTCAAGACTTAAAACCTATTTTTATTCTCTTTCTTATGAGTAGTTTTTATTTTGTTATGTTTTATTCTTTTACTTGTTTTTAATTAGGTATTTGAATTTTTTTATTATTTATTTAATTTTTTTTATGTTGAACTGTTCTGTGTGACGCGCCTTGAGGCGGCTTTTGTTGTAATTTGGCGCTTTATAAGCTGATTAAATTGAAATTGAACAACATTTTATTGAGCCTTAAAGTAAATAAATATGAAATTGGTTACTGGATCCTTAAACTCTGGACATAATAAACTCTACATAGTGGATCCTTGATCTTTGGACATAAACAGAAATAAAATCTGTTAGTTTTTGTCAGAAGCATTTCTTTGAGACATTATTACTGGCATGAATGTACAACCCCTGGCAAAAATTATGGAATCACCGGCCTCGGAGGATGTTCATTCAGTTGTTTAATTTTGTAGAAAAAAAGCAGATCACAGACATGACACAAAATTAAAGTCATTTCAAATGGCAACTTTCTGGCTTTAAGAAACACTATAAGAAATCAAGAAAAAAGATTGTGGCAGTCAGTAAAAGGTTACTTTTTTAGACCAAGCAGAGGAAAAAAATATGGAATCACTCAATTCTGAGGAAAAATTATAGAATCACCCTGTAAATTTTCATCCCCAAAACTAACACCTGAATCATATCAGATCTGCCCGTTAGTCTGCATCTAAAAAGGAGTGAACACACCTTGGAGAGCTGTTGCACCAAGTGGACTGACATGAATCATGGCTCCAACACGAGAGATGTCAATTGAAACAAAGGAGAGGATAATCAAACTCTTAAAAGAGAGTAAATCATCACGCAATGTTGCAAAAGATGTTGGTTGTTCACAGTCAGCTGTGTCTAAACTCTGGACCAAATACAAACAACATGGGAAGGTTGTTAAAGGCAAACATACTGGTAGACCAAGGAAGACATCAAAGCGTCAAGACAGAAAACTTAAAGCAATATGTCTCAAAAATCGAAAAATGTACAACAAAACAAATGAGGAACAAATGGGAGGAAACTGGAGTCAACGTCTGTGACCGAACTGTAAGAAACCGCCTAAAGGAAATGGGATTTACATACAGAAAAGCTAAACGAAAGGCATCATTAACACCTAAACAGAAAAAAACAAGGTTACAATGGGCTAAGGAAAAGCAATTGTGGACTGTGGATGACTGGATGAAAGTCATATTCAGTGATGAATCTCGAATCTGCATTGGGCAAGGTGATGATGCTGGAACTTTTGTTTGGTGCCTTTCCAATGAGATTTCTAAAGATGACCGCCTGAAGATAACATGTAAATTTCCAGTGTCATTGATGATATGGGGCTGCATGTCAGGTAAAGGCACTGGGGAGATGGCTGTCATTACATCATCAATAAATGCACAAGTTCATGTTGATATTTTGGACAGTTGAAAGGATGTTTGGGGATGATGAAATCATTTTTCAAGATGATAATGCATCTTGCCATAGAGCAAAAACTGCAAAAACATTCCTTGCAAAAAGACACATAGGGTCAATGTCAATGAGCAGATCTGATTTGATGCAGGTGTTAATTTGGGGGATGAAAATTTACAGGGTGATTCCATAATTTTTTCCTCAGAATTGAGTGATTCCATATTTTTTTCCTCTGCTTGGTCTAAAAAAGTAACCGTTACTGACTGCCACAATCTTTTTTTCTTGATTTCTTATAGTGTTTCTTAAAGCCAGAAAGTTGCCATTTGAAATGACTTTAGTTTTGTGTCATGTCTGTGATCTGCTTTTTTTCCTACAAAATTAAACAACTGAATGAACATCCTCTGAGGCCGGTGATTCCATAATTTTTGCCAGGGGTTGTAATTCCATACCTATGAGCTGAGCTCTTGCAGCTATGCTGCAGGTCAGGTTTATAAAGAATGCAACACGTCTCATTTTGGGAGGACAAAACGTTTTAGTCAGTTGTAATTTACTGTCTGTATTGTAACGTTTGTAAGATGTGTCATTTTATTTAAAGCGGCGATTCGTTTTGAAGTTATTAATTCCGAGCGGATCTGTCTCAGAGAGCTGCACAGCGTTTAAAGCTGTGACAACGTAACGGAGGACGATTCTCATTTCTCGACTGCAACAAGACATGAATCCCAGTTAGTGACTTTAATCCACACAAAAGTGACTCGTGATATTTTAATGGCTTTCAGAGGGGTTAAGAAGCAGACTTACCACTTCTGAAGAGCAGCGAATCAAAGAGCCACGAGCTATTGTGTAGCTTCCAGTCGAAATCAGTTAGCCCGGACTGATGGTTTAAGGGTTTTATTGATTTTTTGCCGTTCTCAAACCAACGTAAGAGCTATGAAAAAGGGGCAAAGAAATAAAACAATACATTAGAACACAGACTACTTATGGGTTTTAACTTAATATTCTACTCTTTACTAAAGACATAACATGCTTATTTACAACATATTCCTCGATAAATTTACCATACCTTGTAGCCACTTTCGACTGAAACTAAACTTTCTCTCCCCGTTTGAGCTCCATCACGTTTCTCCTTGCGTTTGCTCACCCTCCTCGTTTTTTTTTACCTTGTCAAGTTACCTTCCGACACTATCCTTTTCGATACACTTCCGGGTTGAAAGGAAGTACAAAAATAAAAGCACAATAAAACATATAATGGAAATAAACTTTACCCTTGGGTCATCACACTCCCACCAAATAATTTGGTGTTTTAACACACTTTAACTTAACACACAAATTATTTCCTTACATGAAATGACCCTTTTACAGAAAATTATGAACTTATAAACCTTCCTGCGTTTTATATTGAGCTTTATCTCTAACAAGCTTCTAATAGCAGAATCAACTTGTGAACTGGGCGTTCTACCACAGATACCTTACTCATGCGTTCACCTCTTTTGCTCAGATTTTTATCTCCAAGCAATACCTTCACCCGTCTTACGAGCCCATCTTTGTCTGTTACAGTTTCTGAGATTCTTCCGAGCCTCCACATAGATCGTGGTTGTGTTTCGTCCATGTCCATTATTATATCACCTACTTGAATGTTTCTCTTAGGCTTGTGCCATCGTTGTCTGACCATGATGTTGTGGAGGTACTCCTTCCTCCAACGGCTCCAGAACTGCTCTGCCAGATACTGCACTTGGCGCCATCTCTTTTGTCCATACAGGTCCTCCCGAACAAACCTTCCAGGGGGGGTAAAGCGGTGGTAGCCTTCATGGTGATGAGGTGATTAGGAGTCAGTGGTTCCAAACTGTTCGGATCCTTGAGGTTGTCTGTTGTGAGTGGGCGGCTGTTTACGATCACTGCTGCCTCGTACAAAAAGGTCCTTAAGGAAGTGTCATTGAGTCGACCAGGCGAGAGGCTGAGTGTATAGTTCAGAATATTTCTCACAGTCCTTATCTGTCGCTCCCACACTCCACCAGCATGGCTTGCATGAGGTGCATTGAAGACAAAATCGCATTGCTTTTCTGTGAGGAAAGTTACTAGTCTCTCAGCATCAACTTCCTGTAGAGCTGCATTCAATTCATTTTTGGTGCCTACAAAATTGGTACCGTGGTCACATTTAATCTGTTTGACCGAGCCCCGTAATGCGATAAAGCATCGCAGTCCATTGATAAATGCATCAGTTGTAAGATCAGCCAACATCTCAACATGAATGGCACGAGAATAGAAACATGTGAAGAGGAGACCATATCTTTTGTGTTCTTTCCGTCCTTGTTTTATCAGAAATGGACCAAAAACATCCATGCCGCAGTAGGTAAAGGGTGGAGAGGGTTCCATTCTTTCCACTGGGAGATTACTCATTTTCTGACATTCCACAGGTCTCCTAAGTCTACGACAAAACACACACTGGCGAACATAGGATGCAACTGCTTGACCCAGTCTGGGAATCCAGTAGCCATTGGATCGGATTTCATTCATTGTCATACCTTTGCCTTGATGATTAACCCTTTCATGGCAATGTGCAATTATCAGTTTTGCGACATGATGTTCTCGAGGAATGACAGTTGGGTGTTTGAAAAAGCTTGAAAGGGATGAGTGATGCAGTCGTCCTCCCACCTTGAGCACAGCATCTCTGTCCAAAAACATGTCAAGAGGGTGCAGTTTGTTGTTACTCGGTAATGGTCTACCTTTGTTTAGTAACTTTATTTCTTCCCGATATGCTTGTCTTTGGAGAGCTTTGATGATTACAAGCTCTGCCTTTTGTCGTTCACTTACAGTAGAGTGTGCCTTTGATTTATCCTTCAGCAGACGGCGTCTGAGACGTGCTACAGCACTGATGGCATGAGACCAGGATGAAAACTTTACCAGTCGATCAGCAAGACTCACATGTTCGGTTGTTTGTGTGTGTAATATTTGCACCTTCCTCACTTCTGGATCTCCGATTGGAAGTTCAATACTCTCCTTTGTGGGGTGGTGTATTTCCCTTTCCCACAGGAATTTAGGACCTGTGAACCAGTCAGATGACAGTAGTTCATCCATTGTTGTTCCCCTGGATGCCTTGTCTGCAGAGTTTTCACAGGTGGGAACATAAAACCACTGTTGTGGGATTGTACTATTGCGAATCTTCTGTACTCTATTCGCGACAAAGGTGTGGAAGCGTCTTGCTTCGTTATTTATGTATCCTAGGATGACCTTTGAATCTGTCCAAAAGAACTCTTCCACAATGTCATACAGTAGTTCTTCTCTGAGCAGGCTACTCACTGTGACTGAGACTGCTGCTGCAGTGAGTTCCAACCTTGGGATGGTGGTGACCTTTGTGGGAGAGACATGAGCCTTTCCCATGACAAATGCACAGTGAACATCTCTGTCACTGTTTATCAGTCTTAGATATGAACATTGTCCGTATCCAGTGGTGCTCGCATCTGAGAAATGATGCAGTTCCCTTTTCACCACTTCTCCAAAGCCATCAGGCACATAACATCTAGCTATCTGCAATTTCTCTAGTTTGATGAGATCTTTTCTCCAACACTCCCACCGTGGCCTTAGATGTTCAGGCAGTGGGTCATCCCATCCAGTACCTTGACGACACATCTCCTGCAGGATTTTTTTGCCATTGAGAAGGTAGGGGGCGACAAATCCCAAAGGATCGTATATAGTTGCTACAGTTGACAACATCCCACGCCGTGTAGGAGGTTGTTCTCTTGGCACAAAGTTGAATGTGAAGCAGTCTCTTTCTATGCTCCAGTGAATACCCAGTGCTCTCTCTGTTGTTTCAGAGAAAGCAAGGTCCTTTGTTTTGATGTCCTTTGCATGTTCTGATGCTGGTATGCTGTTTAGAAGTGCATCGCTGTTCGATACAAACTTGTGTAGCCGCAGACCACCCTTTGCACAAATTTCACGAGCCTCTTGTGCCAGCCGTATACCATCTTCTACGGTCTTTGCACTTGTTACTCCATCATCCACATAAAAGTCTCTGGCTATGAACTGAGAACCTAGTGGGAACGCAAGACTGTTCTCATTGGCTAGGTGTTTTAGCCCATAATTTGCACACCCTGGGGAGGAGACGGCGCCAAACAGATGTACTGTCATCCTGTACGCTTGTGGCTGTGTGCTTGTATCTCCATTTTTCCACCACAAGAAGCGGAGGTAGTTGCGATCATTCTCTTGGACTTGAAACTGGTGAAACATTTTCTCTATGTCGCACATTAGAGCTATTTGATGCTGCCGGAAGCGTAGAAGAACACCTGTCATATTGTTGATCATGTCTGGTCCAGTCAGGAGTTGCTCATTGAGACTGGTTCCTTTATGCTTGGCTGAACAGTCAAAAACCACACGCAGCTTATCAGGTTTCTTTGGGTGATAAATGCCATGATGTGGTATATACCACGTTTCACCAGGAAATGCATCATCTTGAGCTTCCTCAGCATCACCTCTTTGAATGATGTCATTCATGTACTTGACATAATCTTCCTTGTATGTCTCGTCTCGGGCAAATTTCCTCTTGAGTTGGTTAAGTCGGACCTCTGCGAGCTGTCTGTTATCAGGCATCTGTGGTCTTTCCTTAAAAGGGGCGTGGCATTTTGTAATGACCTTGTTCAGTCTTCCTTATGCCCTTTTTGAGTTTGTCGAGGAAGATGAGATCCTCTTGTGACACTGTTCGGTCATTTTTGCTGACCTTTTTGAAGTCACTTTCCAATGCACGAATTGCATCCATGGGAGTTACTGAAGGGATCTCTTTTACAGTGACACGGTGACAGAGGCTGCTTGTCATATCAGTCTCAAGACAAGGTTCTGAGCTGCCAACTATACTCCATCCTAAGTCTGTCTGCACAGCATAAGGCTCATCATTTTGGCCTAGTATCACTTGTCTTGGTGCTAAGGCTCGGGGACAGTTATAACCAATCAAGAGAGCTACTTCACAACTGAGGAGTGGTGGGACTTCATCGATAATTGGTGATAAATGACTCCAGCGTTTGGCTGTTTCACGAGTTGGTATGTGATTGCGGTTTGCCGGAATACAGTCCTTTGTGTATGCAGGAGGGAGCTGGATAACTGTTGCAGAGCTGTAGCCCCTGACACAGAGAACACACACCTTTCCACTGCTTACAACTGTATTCTTTCCCATCATGGTAGTTAATTTTAGTTTCACTGGATAAACATCGGTTTGTAGTTCATGGCTCACATCCTGATCAATGAAGGCAGTGTCACTTTGTGTGTCCAGTAGTGCATAGACAAGCTTTTCCTTGCAAGGATTTGCAGTTGATGACACCCACACTGGAACGATCATTGAGGTGTTGACAGATTGTCCTTCTCTGGCGATGTTAAGTGACATGGCGGTTGTTGTCTCTGGTGTGTCAATTTGTGCTGCACTTTCAATATTCATATGCCTTTCTCTTTTCAGATCACTACTATAATTTACATCATGAAGGCAGCTTGGATGCCTTTTTGCACATATGTCACAAGTAAGGCGGTATTTACAGTCCTTCACACCGTGACCTGGTTTCAAACAGCCATAGCATAATTTATTGTCCTTGACAAATGACCTTCGATTTTTCAGAGGCATTTTCATGAGGTTTGGGCACTTGTGGAGTTGATGTGTGTCTTGGCACAACATGCATGGAGATCCCGTGCGTTTTATGAGTACATTGTTCATCTCTTTGTACAGTCAGTTTTGTATTGAATACACTGGCCTTGTTTCTTTATTGTCTTTTGGATTACCTTTGTTGCCTGTTGTCTCCAGAGAACGGAGTGCATGAATAGAGGTGACTGGGTTACAGGCAACTTCCGCTTCTTCTGAAAGAAATGCAGCAAAATCATTGAAGCGGGGAAACTCTTTACCTTCCATCAGGGCTTTTGTAACATGGCGATTCCACCTGGCAGCTAACCAGTCTGGCAGTTTCTGTGTGAGCCTTTGGTTTTCTTCACAGTCGTTTAATATTTCCAGGCCCTTTACATGGGGTATAGCAAGCATGCACGCATTTGTGAAATCTGAAAAGCGTCTTAGCCCTTCAGCGTCTTTAGACTGTATTTTTGGCCAACCTGATAGCCTCTCTCTGAATGCTCTTTGAATAACGAATGTCTGGCCATACCGCTGGTTAGGCTTTTCCCAGGCATCTCGGTAGGCTTCCTCATCATTTCTGAAGAAGGTTCCTTCAAGGCATTTACGAGCTGGACCGCTCACATACCTTTTAAGGTAATACAATTTGTCTGCAGCTGAGATGCCCTTTTGATCAATCAGTGACATGAAGGAGGATTTCCATTCAATAAAGAGGATTGGCTCTCCATTGAACACCGTCGGCTCTGGTGTAGGAAGTCTGTTCATCATTATGCTGTCTTGAACTGCCTTTGCAAGCTGAGCGACACTAGGGGTTACTGATGATGTAGGTGTGTTAGATGGCAGCTGAGATGCGCTGTTGGGGATGACTTGCTCACTTCTGACTGATTGGACGTCTCCCACCTGTATTATTTGTCTGTTGTAAGCTTCAAGCCTGACTCGGTCTGCTTCCACCTCTTTCTCAGCCTGCAGACGCTCCAACTCAGATCTTTGAATTTCCATTTCTTTCTTGTGTTGTTCTTCCAAAGCCTTAGTCCTTTCCTTCTGCTTTCTTTCCTCTTGAGCGATCTTGTACTCGACCTCCTTCACTGCCAGCTCTGCGGCTGCCTCAGCCTGTTTCGATGCAAGGTGAGAAGATGAGGAATGGTGTGTGCTATTTGAATTTGCAGCAGTAGAACCATATATGGAGAGCGCATAGTCACGATCGAGAAGCTCACGTAGATTACTTCTTACATCTTCTCCATCAACACAAGATAATCTTTCAAAGATGATTTTCATAATGTCACGAGTTACTGCTTCACAAGCGTCAATTTTTCTCCGTAAATCTGCTGGTGGTGCCACATGGCTCCTTATTTCAGAGTACAGTTTCATGATGTCATCTTTACCCTTTTCTAATATGTCTGCGAGTGATGACAGAATTATTTCACTTAGGTCTGATTTTAATTTTTTCCTTGCTGCACGTGTTTCCATTTTCCACTGTTCATATAAGTACAAAAGTCTTTTTTCCTTTTTATTCAATTCTTCCTTTTGATAAGCAAGCATCCTTTCAGTTGGTGTTTTTATTCTTTCAGAGTGGCGTGGCACATCAGGCATGTCCTGGCCTCTACTCTCTGAATGAGCCACCAGATTTTCTTGCCATTTAATTGTTGCTTGCATGACTTCCACTGTGTTCTCACTTTCATTTTGAAGAGAAACTTTAAAATTCTCAGTTCCCTTTTGTAGACACGGGGTCTGCCCATTAATGTCCTGTGAGTTCTCCATGTTTAATTCAGATGTTCGTTCCGTTGTCCTTTCAATTTTCCGACCAACTGCTGCCACCTGCTGTCCGTCTTGGGTACACACCGTTGAACCTCAAGACCACCTTGAGGAAATCAGGCCTGTAGTCGAAATCAGTTAGCCCGGACTGATGGTTTAAGGGTTTTATTGATTTTTTGCCGTTCTCAAGCCAACGTAAGAGCTATGAAAAAGGGGCAAAGAGACTACACAGACTACTTATGGGTTTTAACTTAATATTCTACTCTTTACTAAAGACATAACATGCTTATTTACAACATATTCCTCGATAAATTTACCGTACCTTGTAGCCACTTTCGACTGAAACTAAACTTTCTCTCCCCGTTTGAGCTCCATCACGTTTCTCCTTGCGTTTGCTCACCCTCCTCGTTTTTTACCTTGTGTCAAGTTACCTTCCGACACTATCCTTTTCGATACACTTCCGGGTTGAAAGGAAGTACAAAAATAAAAGCACAATAAAACATCTAATGGAAATAAACTTTACCCTTGGGTCATCACATATTGAATCGAAGTATTACTTTGATTCACGCTTCAAACTGGACTCACGCTGCAGAAACGGTTGATTAGCATAAATGGCCGTAACGCAAGTTTGCGCTAGCTAGAACCCTGAATAATATCATAAAATGCATTAAAATTGTAATCCTGCGAAGTAATTCCCATTTTTACTAAAGATACAGACGGTTGCCCATTTCCGGATCACCTTTTTTAAAGTCCCGCTATACGGAGCCATAATGCAACTGAATGGCCTTTATTGTGTATTGTTGTATTGGGTATTTGGATGTTATTTAGCTGAAAAAGTCTGGGTGGAGTAGCGCTTCTACTTAAAGTGTGAAGCCACATTATGTGTGGCGTAAACATTTGCCAGAAACAGATCACTTTTGCCAATTCTGGATCACGACACTCTGTGTCCCTTTGGGTTCATTCTTGGCATCTGGCTGGAGCCCTTCTAATGCAGAATCATACACACTGTGCCCGAGAATGTGTTTTGAACACAAAATGATAGAAATAATACTTATTAAATGAGAATTTACTTAGTTTCAAAAAGCGCCGTTATACGTTTTTACGAGCAAGAAATGAAGTGTGGAGGTGACATTTCTCCCGAATTAAAAAGTAAAAGCCCCCACATTCATGTCCATTCGTGATGTTACGATGACCCCCAAAGTCCACATGACTCACAAGTACAGACACGAGGCTGCTGCTTCAGTGATCCACAACTAGCAAATTTTCGCGTCGGAGATAAATGCGTGCAGCAATTAAACAGCAAGACATAACACACTGACATTTTCTACACAAGTAAGTAAGTATTTTCCCACTCTAGAAGCAAAAACACCGAACGGCTAACTCACCTTTGCTACGTTTTAGAGATCGTTACTTTCAAACTTGCAGGAATGAGTGAGTCAGAAAAAGCGCGCACACCACAGACACCGGGAAGTTTTGATTCCTCTGCTGGTCACAAGGACGGCTGGATCCGGACGAGCTTGTGGTCATTTGTAGACAAAACATCAGTCTTTCCATTGGTACCAGGTATTAGCTTATTCGTGCTGATTACAAGAAACGGCGGCACAAAAACTACAGCAGTGATCCGGAACTGTCAATGATCCGGAACTGTCAAGTGACTGTACCTGTAATCTGAATATTTCTTTTTTTCTGTAACTGTAGCGGAATACAGTTGCCTTTTTTTTTGTATACTAATTACGTAACGCCGTTACATGTATTCCGTTACTCCCCAAGCCTGATGCACTGTATCGGATACAAGAGCTGCTAATTTTAAAATTGCTATTTCATTGTCCATTCTTTAGGCCAATGTTGCTACAATATATTGTACCTTAACAGAATTAAACAGAAAATCCAACCTGCAGGTCCTTTGGGGCATCTTCCAAGAAATCATCCAAAACCTGCATGCTTTTGTCAAACAGCACAACGGCTTCCTTAAAAAGTAACCCGTGAAGGTTAGCCACAGAGTTTCAGCTCGTCCAAAGATTTT
>NW_022986348.1:0-83507 GCF_902500255.1 Thalassophryne amazonica | reverse complement strand
CATCTGCAGTACTTTTCCAGTTGTCCAAAATTGCTTCCCCTCCAACCAGTGCTTCTCTCACCTGCTCGCTAAATTTCACACAACAGTCTTCCTCCTTCAGCTTCCACCATCTGATCCTTTGTTGAGCTCTCACTCTCTTCTTCTTCTTTACCTCTAAAGTCATCCTACAAACAACCGTCCTGTGCTGTCTAGTGACACTCTCTCCTGCTACCACTTTACAGTCTGTGATTTCTTTTAGCTTGCATCTCCTATAAAGAATGTAGTCCACCTGTGTGCACCTTCCTCCACTCTTATATGTTACACTGTGCTCCTCCCTTTTCTTAAAGTAGGTATTCACCACAGCAATTTCCATCCTTTTCGCAAAATCAACTACCATCTGTCCTTCCCCATTCCTATCCTTGATACCATATCTACCCATTACTTCCTCATCACCTCTGTTCCCTTCACCAACATGCCCATTGAAGTCTGCTCCTATCACCACTCTTTCATGCTTTGGTTCACTCTCCACCATCTCATCTAACACACTCCAGAAATCTTCTTTCTCCTTCATCTCACAACCAACCTGTGGGGCATATGCACTGATGATATTCATCATCACCCCTTCAATTTCCAACTTCACACTCATCACCCTGTCAGACACTCGCTTAACCTCCAACACACTTTTAACATACTCTTCCTTTAAATGACCCCAACACCATTTCTCTTCCTGTCCTCACCATGGTACAACAACTTGTACCCACCGCCGATGCTCCTGCTCTTACTTCCCTTCCACTTGGTCTCTTGCACACACAATATGTCTACCTTTCTCCTCTCCATCATATCAGCCCATGTGGCTGAGCCCACCCCATGTGGCTGAGTTATCGCGTAATCCAAAAATAATAATACAAAATCAATAACTTAATTGTCCATACTTTAACTAACAGCTATATAGTCCTTCAACCATGAATTGTATTTTCAGAGAATTTAGACAATTTTCACATATGCAGAAAACATCAGTTCCTTATGCTGGCATTTTAAACTGATTGACATTTGGACGTCACTTGAGTCCCTTCGTCATATTATTCCATATTTTTGAGCCACAAGTAGAAACACAGAAACCTTTCCTGGTCGTCCGAGTGCCAGCAATTTTAAAATGATACAAGCCTCTTAAATTATATTTTCCCTCTCTCTCCTTACAAAAATTCTTGAATTCTGAGGGGCATTTGCTATTTACGTATCACTTTATACATTAATTGCACAGTTTTAAACGTAATCATATCGTGAAGTTTTAATATTTTAGATTTAATAAACAGTGAATTGGTGTGCTCTCGATAGCCTGCATTATGAATGGTTCTTAATGCTCTTTTTTGAAGAATGAACTAATGGTTTGCAATGTGGTTTTATAATTATTACCCCAACTTCAGCACAGTAAGTCAGGTAGGGAGCAACCAATGAACAATCAGAGTATGAAGTGCTTGCAATCAAGAACATGCCTTACCTTATTTAGTACTGCAATACTTTCTGACACTTTCTTTGAATATGTTGAATATGAGCTTTACAATGAATTCTTTCATCAATAATAACACCTAAGAACTTATTTTCTTTGACACACTCTGTAATTATCCCTTGTATATTTAATCTGAATTTATATGTCTTTATTGTAATTCCCAAATAATATTATTTTAGTTTTAGACAAATTTAGTGATAATTTATTAATATCAAACCATCTCTTTAACTTTATTATTCCTACACTAAATCAGACAATAATTACTGCAGATTTTCTCCTGAACAAAACAGGTTTGTATCATCTGCAAACAGAACTGCCTTAAACAGATCTGAAAACTTCACATAAATCATTAATGTACAAAATGAATCATTTTGGTCCCAACACAGAACCCTGAGGAAGCCCACAACGATGTCCAGATATGAAGAGCAGCAATTCCTGAGTTTAACAAGTAAGTAATTTTTAATCCAGTTCAAAGCCATCCCTCTAATCCTGTACAGTTCCATCTTTTGAAATAATATGTTGGGATCTATTGTATCAAAAGCCTTTCTCAGGTCAATAAATAAACCTTTACTCTTTCCCTTTGGTCCATATGACTACTGATCTCTTCTACTGAATTGAGCAGAGCCAGTGCAGTGGACCTATCTGGTCTAAAACCATAATGACTTTCATCCAGCAGGTTATGTCATTCAATAAATTTATCCAATCTGCTATTGTAAAGTTTTTCCAATATCTTAGAAAATTGTCACACTAGAGACACAGGCCTGTAATTTGTACAAAGATTTTACTGCCAGATTTGAATAAAGGTATCATTTTTGCCACTTTCATACTATTTTGAGCTTGAGGAAAGAAGCTGTTTTTCAGCCTTGTGGTGGGGCTTTAAAGGCCTGAGAACGCCTGCCGGATGGAAGCAAAGAAAAAGGTGGTGTGAGGGTGTGTTCCGTCCTGCAGAATACTGCTTGCTCGGTGGAGCCAGCAGTATTTACATGTACTAACTACCTTAATAATTTCCCTTTCATCTACTGGACCAAGAAACGTGTGTGGATTTCTGTCAATTAATTGCTGATTTTCCCATGGGCTGTGTGGAATTTCAGCTGTCAGATCTGGTCCAACATTAGCAAAGAATTTATTAAAACTATCCACTGCTTGACTCATGTCATATTCATCTTTGTTCTTATACGTAAAATATGTTGGATAGGGATTTGATTTTGATTTATTTGTTATAATAGTATTCAATATTTTCCATGTTTTCCTTTATGTTGTTTTTTATTGTCATTTAGTATTTTTCCAAAGTATGATTCTTTTACAATTCCACATGATAGTTGTTAATTTATTTTTATTGTCCTTATATTTAATCTCTACCTCTCTTGATTTAGTTTTAATGAATTCTCCGTATAGCATATTTTTTTCTTGCAAGCCCTTTGAAGACCTTTAATTATCCATGGATGACTCTAAAATAAATATATAAATAAATAAATAAATAATGTGCCCACTCCTGCACACTGTACTGCTGGGGGCAGTAGTACAATGTGTGGCACATGGTGCATAAGGCCTGAAACACACTGCAAGGGTCATGTTCGCTTCATGGCTGTGTTGTGTGTTGATTTTCATTTCATTTTGGCGTTCTTGTTCACAGCTTAAACTCTGCATGAGGAATGCATCCCAGAAATATCTCAGACGTGTATGTTGAATTGTGTGACCCACACCCCTCGAGACCTTTAGACATCATACCGGCAACATGAAATAATTAACACCTTTTTGCTGGAATTTCTTTGACTGGGAAAGAACTTATAGACATGAGAATTACATAAAATTTTTTAAAAACCATTTCAGCGATTGAAGAAAAAAAACGATATCACTGCTGTCTGGTTAGAAGACGTTGCTTTCTGCTCTTCTATTTTTTTCTAAACATTCCTCAACTAAGCCTACAGGGATGGTGGCCAAGCACTTAAGTGTGTTTGTTTCTAGTGTGGAAGGTTCCCAATTCCAGACCACCCCTGTCCATTCTCCATGTCTTGTGGAGTTGTATCAGGAAGGGCATCTGGTGTGAAACTTGTGCCAAATCAACAGCAGATCCAGCTGGGATCTGCTGCGGTGACCCTGTGTGAAACAGGGAAAAGCCAAAGGGATGGACTTATCTCAGTTAAACCCACGTGGAGCTCTGGGACTCGCAGTCTCTGGATTACAAGAATAATCTAACAAGATAAATGCTGACAATGGGCTTATGTGTCTTCATATGTCCATACTTATGTTTACATACTATAAAACATTCAACACAAGGTGTGCTTTCAGAGTCTGGATCAGCAAAACAAGGCAGTAAAAACACACACACACACACACACACACACACACACACACACACACACACACACACACACACACACACACACACACACACACACACACACACACACACACACACACACACACAGATAAGAACAACTGATTGTACACTGTAAAACAGTCACCATGTGGAATAAAACTCATTATCAAAGACAAATGATGGGCAGGGTTGGGTACAATTACTTTGAAATGTAATCCAAAAATAATCAGATTACAAGTAATCCAAATGTATATACATACATACATACATGTAATCCACATGTATTCTTTCAAAGTAATCCTACCCAACCTTGATGATGGAGATAGATTGAGCAATGATGTAACACAACGCAGCTTGGTGTAAATATATTTACACACAACTGCTGCGTGAGACGCGAGAGTCTGACGCGACGCGGCCGCCGACGCTTGCGGTGTGTTCCACGACTAACTGCCACTGGGTGCTGGCAGACGTGTGTACTTGTACGAGTTCCCTTGTTAAATGATAAATATTGTGCATATAATTTTTCTCAAGTTCCAGTTCCGGCCCCAGGGACAGCACTTTGACACCACTGGTGTCACTTCTAAAAATGTTGTATTTTTAAAAAGTTTGGTTGTGTAAGTTATATTATAAACTGATATTTGGCTTTTGAAACGGCCAATTTGCATTTGGTTTTGGTTTCTTTTGTGATAAATGGACAAATAAAAAAAGAGAGAGGTAGACATATGCAGAGTGAGGAGAGGTGGCTTATGGGTAATGAAGTCCTTACTGCGTTGATGTCAGTGGGAGGAGAGAGAGAGAGAGAAAAAGAGAAAGAAAGAGCGCTCACTCGTGTGGAGATATGAGTGTGTGATGAAGAAGTGAGTTTTCTGACCGGATTAAACAGCTTTTTTTTTTTTTTAGCAGACCTCCGCCGGAAAGGAGGCGGGGGACGACGTTGGAAAATGCCAGAAGAAGAGCAGGAAGCGAGGGCGTCCTGATTAAAGATTCCGCGCGGGGAGAACCGACGGTTCGGGTTGTTTCGGATGACTGAGGACAAACTGCTTCACTCCCTCCCGGATGGGGTAAAAAGAAGAAGCGGTATTGTCTCGAAAAGACGAGTCCAAAGCTCTTCCAGGCGGCCCAAACCCAAAGGGAAGGGGAGGAGAGGGGCGAAGAAAACGCCCTGTTGCTGCAAATTCAAACTTTATCGGTCAGTCGGGAGGGAAGAAAAAACAAAAATAAACCCGCAGCATCTCTGAACTGACGGGGAATGTGAGTATAATAAAGATTAATAAATAGATGTAGTTGTTTATTTTTCACCACTCGAGGCCAAAGACGGACGGAGGTTGGGGGAAGTTTGGAATATTTTGTTTTTCCTGTCGGGGGCCTGAGAGGCCCGCGGCCATTAGCCACCGACAGCCCGGGCTCACATGTAAAACCAACACACGTCGGCATCCAGGCTGCAGACATGTCCGAGGGAGCCGAGAGGAGGTCGGAGAACCGGCTGAAGAAGCTGTGAGGACATGATCAGAGACCCCAGATCAGCCATCAACCTGGAAAGTTTGCTGGTGAGTTTAACCGGATCGGGACGTCCGCCGTCCGGACACTCCGAGCTAACAACAAAGATCAGAACTGTCATTATTCTCTGTCCAGTCCCAGAGACACTGTCTGTCCACTCGTTCTGTTATAATAACACATCAGATCCACACCTGCCAAAATAACAGCACGTGTACAACATTATCTGGACCTGAATCACAAATCAGAGGTGGTTCTTGGGGACAGGAGTTGGACTTCCACAATACAGACTGATGGTTCCATTCCCAGTTCCTTTGTCCTTGGACAGCACACTGCGTTGTCCCAGTCCACCCAGCTGTAAATGGGTGCCAGCCACAGCTGGGTAGGTAACCGGCAGTGGATTGGCGTAAACTCTCATCCGTTTCACAGTACGGCATCCTGCAATGAGTATTGACCGGATGGGCCTCCGGGCCGCGTACAACCGACTATTTCTTCGATATGACCGTCCCGATTCTACAAGTAATGCAGTTTGATTTTGCAATATATTTAATTTTTGTTTGCTTTTTGGAAATCTAGACCATGGAAAAAAGTTAAAGCTGTATGGCCTCTGGGTTTTTTAAGATTTAAGTGATTAAAAACATTTTTATTTTAACACCACTATAATTTTTAGCATTTAAAGAAAGGATTCATAATATATTACCCATATGATACCCACAGTTTATAATTTAGACCCCTGAAGGGGAGAAATTCAAGCGATCAAAGGCCATGACCTACGTTTGGGAGCGACATCATAAATCATGTGGTGGGGGCTTCCCGCGATCTGCATGATCGATGCTGGGAAGGACATGGCGACTGCTAATCGGAGTTTAACAAAGGCAGTGTGACATCAGCTGGCTGCTTCAACAAAATAAACCGACATGACGGAAAATTCTCAAACAGCTTATTCCTGTATAAATCTGATGTTTCTCATATATTGTAAAAGAGGCAGAGAAATAAACACTTCAAAATAAAAAAAACCCAGTTTTTTAAATCAGATAACACCTCTGAAGTGATTTACAAAATGTCTTATGGATGTTTGCGTACACGCCCCAAGAGAGTGACTTAAACAAGTGGGTTAGGTCAAAGGTCACCTCAAAACCTCATGAATGTGCACGTGTTTCCTCCTGGAATCCGTCTGCATGATGGTGTGAGAAGGAAGAGGCAGTATTTGCCATGGTGCACATTGCATTTTTAAGTACAAACACTCATGTAAAGGCGACATATCGAGGCCAGCAAAATGACTGTGTTCATCTTCATATGTCAAGCGATAAGTCACTGGAGGGCAATTCTACGGCAACAGGATTACAATCTGAGCTAATCTGTCGTGGTTAGATGCCATATGTCCAGATTTTGCTGCTTTTGTAATTCCGTTACCATCGAATTGCCCTGGAGTAATTATGGCGACAGGCCCGACCGTGCTCTGCTGCTGCAGGGACCCGTACATGCTGATCAGCGGGCCGCCCTGATCAATGCAGCTGAGGCGCCGGCCAAGAGAATCGGTGGTACCGTGTTCGGGCTCGGCACACCGACAGTTCAGCTCATAAATGGTCTGCTTCTCATCTGTTAAACATGCAAATTAAGACTTAATAATAATAATAATAATAATAATACATTTTATTTGTAATGCAGTTTACATTCATGGAATCTCAAAGTGCTAAAGACTTAATTTTTGCACTCTCTGGCTGCAGCTCCTTCAAGTAAATAATCGTTAGTGCTCAGTTTGATCTCTGGGGAAATTCCTCACAGTCTGCTGAATGGAAGCAGTACTGCCTTTCCAACTTATTCGTGCTAACAGTTGAATTTGAATTGCAGTGATTCTTGACTTTAAAAACATTTCTCATATTGGAGAATTAAATCTCACAGTATTGTGTGTCTGTAGTTTTTTTTTTTTTCACTCCTAATACAAAAAAAAAAAAACCCAGTTAGGTTTCACTTTTCTTCTTTTTTTTATATATCTCAAGTCAAGATAGTTGGCATATTTCTGTTACAAACAATATGCAAAGGTGTGTAGGGCTGGGTATCAATCAAAAATTTTCAATACCGGTGTTGGAGACCGAACGGTCTGCCCCTAAAAATCGGTCCGCCTTTTGCATCTGCGCATGCGTAATTTCGGACCACAGCAGCACGTCTGAGACGGAGTCCCTTCACTCAAAGCAATCAAATGGATTAATGGGATTATTAACCATCAGATGATAAAGGTAAAACCTCTTAAATCATTCTAAAGTCAGTTTTAAGCAGAAACGAGGCAAAATTCCGTGACGCTTTGAAATGTCCGATGCGCAGTGAACGCACCAGCAGCAGCTCATTTAGCCACGGTGATCTGATCACTTCTGCCATCTTTTATAATGAAATAATGCTGCATTTATGTGGAAATGATTGTTGTACAAAAGCTTCAGATATCTGTCGTTGAGATAGATGATTACTGGAGGCAGTTTGAAGCAGAAACAAGGTTTTAATGCGTGAACCGCGTCATCGGGGGGACTGAATTTTAGGGGGACTGTTCGGTTGGCGACGCCGGTACCAGTACCAATACCTTCACTTCGATACCGGTTCCTGAACGATACTTTTTTGGATACCAATTTTATAAGATCAATTCTCACAAAAGAAAATGACATTACACTTAGTACAAATCTTGAGTTTTATTTTCGGCTTTGGTAATTTTCAACTCCAGGCAGTTTTCTTAAAGAAAAAATAAACAACAAATAATTTCCAGTGCAAAAGAACACTTGAAAACACTCTATAGATTTGTCAAAAGCATTTCCTTTCAGACATTTTGGCATGAATGTCACTCTGTACCTGTGACCTGAGCTCAGCCGGCTGCTGCGCATCAGGGCAGGACGTCTCATTTTGGGAGGAAAAAACATTTTGATCGATTGCAGTTTGTTTGTATTACAATGTTTGGAAAGAGGTGTCATTTGATTTAAACTGCGATTCCCTTTGAAGTTATTAATTCCGACCGGATTCTATCTTTCTAGCTTGACTTGGCAGAGAGCCGCGCAGCGTTTGGAGCTGTGAGAACTGAACGGAGGATGATTCTCATTTCTTTCTCGCTACAAGACAGGAGTCCCAGTTAGTGACTTTAATCTGCACAAAAGTGACTCACGATTGACATTTGAATGGCTTTGGTTAAGAAGCAGATTTGCAACTTCCGAAAAGTAGCGAAACAAAGAGCGGGTTGGAGCAGTGCTTCATTGCTTCACAGTGATGCACGTATTAAGTTGCAGTAACATTAAGTAAATTTGCCTGTTGATATCCAGAACATAGTGCCGTCGTTGGTACTCTCTGATGAAGCGGAGTCCAGTGGTGGCGATTTTGAATCAGGCTGCTCGTGCTCTGTAACGTCCACAGGCGCACCTCAATGCTCAGAGGAGGACGGCTGTGGACCGCTCTTCTTGCACGATTAACCTCTGGGTACCGAAACTTGCCACCCGAAAGACGAGGCATGTTTTCATACTCGGTACTACCGAAGCATTTTGATTGGTGCCACAAAGAACAGAAGTTCGGTACCCAGCCCTAAGCGTGCATGCCCAGTTGCAGCTGCATATTTGGCCAGTTGTACATCTGGACTTTTACAACATGTTGAATACTTTTCCTGCACTTCTGTTCTTGTATCGACTGCTAATGTACTGTAGTTATATGCTGTGTGTTTGTGTTAATGGGAGGCATCTTTGTAAGTGCTTTATATCTATTTAACTAAACTGTAACCCTGACTAAAACACCAACCTATCTTATATTAGACTTTTGTCGTTGCTCTGGCACTCATCACGTGCCACCCTGTCCAGTTGTACATGTGGAGTGGGTGAAATATGGACCCCAACGACAAAGTTGCTATTCTTCTACCCTGAACCACACTGAACCACTGCCTTAAATTTACAAACCCGTTTATCCAAGGCATGGGTGAAAGTATTCCATTGTGAGATGGATTTCCATTTTGGAAAAATTCTTCAGGGCTGTTTCTGTGAAAAGTGTAAATCCGGGGAGGGAAAGAAAATGCATGTATGATGGGGTAGTGTTGGAAACTCAACCTCCGAGTAGGAGAGCGATCTCTCAGACCACAGGTCTGTCCTTTTGGTGACACTGATGTCACGCCACAATTCCGTCTGCAACCCATGAGCATCATATTGTAAACGGTCTCTTTTTCTTCCATTCAGGTGTATCAAGTTAAGTAGAGACCTCCACCAATGCTAGTTTCCAATTCCACAAATTTTACCTTTGGAAAAAAATGTTCAAGGTCAAAGTCCTGTTAGAAGTGTCTTTTTATAAGCTAAGTTAGATGTGATCAAATATCAGGAGGATGTATTTAGTTCATGCACTTGAATCAAAAGTTTTTTTTTGTGGTGTTAGGTTTTTTCCCAACTTTTTCGGTTTCAGAATTCTTTTCCAGATAATTTTCACAGAACATTGGTTTTCTCTGCTGTGCACAATTTGTTGTTGCTTTTTGGCACTTGGTTTTCGACTGATAACTGGAAGACAAACAGGCATAAAATTGGAACCTCCATCTAGTTTTGGTGGTGTAGGTAAATCCAGAACAGAAAAATGAGTGATTGAGGCACTTCTGACTGAGATATAAAGCAAAATGTACACCAAATGGGCTTTTTCAATGTTAAATTCAAATGTCCACAAAATTCACAATCCGGATCAGATCCAGATCAAACTTTCAGGCGAGTCCCAGTCTGCCCCTCATTTTCAATATGAGTGATTGGGGCACGTTTGATTGAGATGTACAACCCCAGTTCCAATGAAGTTGGGACATTGTGTAAAATGTAAATAAAAATAGAATCCAATGATTTGCAAGTCGTCTTCAACCTATATTTAATTGAATACACCACAAAGAGAAGATATTTAATGTTCAAACTGACAGACTTTGTTGTTTTTGTGCAAATATTTGCTCATTTTGAAATGGATGCCTGCAACATGTTTCAAAAAGTTGGGACAGAGCAACAAAAGACTGGGAAAGTGATGAATGCCTCAAAGAACATCTAATTGGAAACAGGGTGAGTGTCCATGATTGGATATAAAAGGAGCATCCCCAAAAGGCTCAGCCATTCACAGCAAAGATGGGGTGAGGATCACCACTTTGTACACTGCGTGAAAAAATAGTCCCGCACTTTAAGAACAATGTTTCTCAATGTTCAGTTTGTAAGGAATTTAGGGATTCCATAATATAATCAGAAGTCCATACTATAGTCCATAATCCATAGTCCATAGTATAATCAGAAGATTCAGAGAATCTGGAGAACTTTCTACATGTAAACGGCAAGGTCGAAAACCAACATTGATGCCCGTGACCTTTGATCCGTCAGGTGGCACTGCATTAAAAACCACCATCATTGTGTAAAGGATCTTACCGCGTGGGCTCAGGAACACTTCAGAAAACCATTGTCAGTGAACACAGTTTGTTGCTACATCTACAAGTGCAAGTTAAAACTCTACCATGCAAAGCGAAAGCCAAACATCAACAACATCCAGAAACGCTGCCGCCTTCTCTGGGCCCGAGCTCATTTGAAATGGGCAGATGCAAAGTGGAAAAGTGTGCTGTGGTCTGATGAGTCCATATTTCAAATTGTTTTTGAAAATCATGGACGTCGTGTCCTCCGGACAAAGAGGAAAACGACCATCCAGATTGTTATCAGCACAAAGTTCAAAAGCCAGCATCTGTGATGGTATGGGGGTGTGTTGGTGCCCATGACATGGACAACTTACACATCTGTGATGGCACCATCAATACTGAAAGGTACATCCAGGTTTTGGAGCAACACATCCTGCCATCCAAGCAACGTCTTTTTCAGGGACGTCCCTGCTTATTTATTATGAAGCACAAAATACGACAGCGGAGACCCCGGACTGTTGAACAACTGAAGTTGTACATCAAGCAAGAATGGGAAAGAATTCCACCTACAAAACTTCAACAATTAGTGTCCTCAGTTCCCAAACGCTTAATGAGTGTTGTTAGAAGGAAAGGTGATGTAACACAGTGGTAAACATACCACTGTCCCAGCTTTTTTGAAACCTGTTTCAGGCATCCATTTCAAAATGAGTAAATATTTGCACAAAAACAATAAAGTTTATCAGTTTGAACATTAAATAACTTGTCTTTGTGGTGTATTCAATTGAATAAACAGTGAGGAAAATAAGTATTTGAACACAAATAAATAATTAAAAAATCATACATTGTGATTTCCAGATTTTTTTTAGATTATGTCTCTCACAGTGGACATGCACCTAAGATGAAAATTTCAGACCCCTCCATGATTTGTAAGTGGGAGAACTTTAAAAACCGCAGGTAGTTCAAATACTTATTTTCCTCACTGTCGGTTGAAGAGGATTTGCAAATCATTGTATTCTGTTTTTATTTACAACGCCTCAACTTCATTGGAATTGGGGTTGTAATGTAAAATATACATTAAATGTTACATTTAAACAGGCACAAAATCTGTAATCTGACTCAGATGTGGATCAAACTTTGTCAGTTGATAAAGGATACCAGCCTACATAACATTCTCAAATATGAAAGAAATTTGATCTTTTTTGAAAGAGGCATGAATTTTGAATTTTCTTTCAGTGTTAAAGATCTTCTGCCTTTTGACCTATGACCTTGAGAATTGAATCAGTTCTTGCTTATCAGGATATAAATCTTCAGTAAAAATTTCATAGCGATGTATGAAAAATTGTGGGCTCCAGCCTGTTCACAAACACAAACAAACGGGGACAAAAACAGAGGTTATGTTTGCCTTTTTTTTTTTTTTTTCTCCTCAAAATGGTCCCACTTCTGATGTTGGACAGTATTTTGTACACTGGCTTAAACGTGCTGTCCCTAAAAACCGTGTGTTGATGTCTTTTGTCTGTCCATTTTATGAAATTTTATATCTCTATTATTGTAAGTTTTGTTGCAACTGAAAAATGTATGTTTATCAGATAACTGAGATTTTTAAGGATATTATTCATAATTTCCTTTTAATTTTGAAATATGTAGCATCCTTAGACACTTTTTATGAAGCGGGTGTAGTCACACTTTCCCTTTGAATTGAATGGGAAAGCGTGTCCAAACTTTTGACTGGTAGTGTATGTGTTCATGACCTTATCCAGAGGCATTTCTTCAGTGCTTTTAATTGAGTTGGTTGCACTTTCCTTTCTCTATGTCAAACACTCTGTCATGCACTCCCACTATGTTCCATCTTATTTTTCTAATGTGTCCTGAGCGCTCTGCTGAATGCTGCTGATGTTTACTTCCTGCACATGTGCTACAGATAGAGAGGTGGTGAGTGTTCTTGACAAAAGTTGAGTGGGAAGCATGCGTAGGAGAGGACAAGCTGCAGTTTTCCATTTTTAGCTGCTTCTACTGGCGCTGGGATCAAGACGTTTTGCTGCTGAGGGTGGGCTTCTGTCTCACACGCAGTCTACGTATTAGAGGACATTGCATTGAGATACATAAATTCTTTGGTTTTACCCTAAACGTTACCAATGCTGAAACAGGCGTAAACCATTATGCTGCTAACCTGAACCTAACTGACAAACACAAACTGAAACAGTAATAATATTCAGTCTGTCTTCCATGTGAATCTCTCTGTCACAGCAGTACTCAAGGGTCCTCCAGGGAGACCTTGTACTAAAGTTTCCTGGTTATCACTTAAGACTGATATCTAAGTCTCACAACTGTGCTGATGCTGGAAGCACCAGGAAGACTTGGACCCCTATTCTCTTGCAAAGACATCGGTATAAAAACATCAAACACCTCTGTCCAGGGACCTCGTCAAACCGTAAGCTCTTCTCAGGCATATCTCATGCCCAAAGACCAAAGTCCCAGAGACACGAATGTCACTGCAGAAAAGGTACATACATACATACAAACCACATACAGGTGCACTTCTAGTGGTAGAGTCCAGGAAGTAATTAGAAGCCTGAATCTTAGTATTGATCATAGACATACACACGCACATATATAAAATTAAAGGAACACTTTAAGGCTGCAGCTATCAATTATTTTAGTAATTGATTATTCTATCGATTATTCTGGTGATTAATCGAGTAATCGGCTAAAAAGTACTTTTGCTTTTTAAACAACATCAATAGTCCAGGGCTCTCCCTAAGTAATGGCAAAATGTCGCTGTACTATCACGCAGATTGTCAAATTCAGTGTATCCCTTTTCCTGGGTACTTATTTATTATTTCACGTCTTTACAAGTTTTGGATCTTTCTCGGAGTCCGGAGCTCAGCACTCCCCTGACACCGGACCGTAAGCGTAGGCGGTCGGTGTCATCCTCAGTCAGGCTGCACGTGAACGTGAGCACAGCCTGTGAAAACTGGTCCCTTGGAGGGGTGTGACAGTTTACCTAAACTGACTCCAAATGACTAAATGAACTGCTTTTATTTATTATTTTTTTTTCAGAAATGCGTTCCGTTCTCAAAACGGTACATGTGCTCTCTCTCCCTCCCTCTTGTCTCGCCGTCTCTTTAGAATGCTGAAACAATGAACAAGGTATGTTTGTGAGTACTGGCATTTTTTGGGGGTGGGGTGGGGCATACAATGGACTCTGAACCTGATCTGATGTTATGAGCCCTGACGAGGCAGCAGTGCATCCTGCTGTACGTCTGCAAAGGAGAGTGCCATTTGGTTTCCATCTACTGTTTGGAGAGTGGAATGCATTTCCGAAAATAAATAAAAGTACTTCATTTAGTTATATTTGGAGTCAGTTTCACTTTAAATGCGCAGTAAGTATGTATGTATGCACCACTCTGCATTTAATCATTAGTGATCGATCTCTGCTCCCCTCCACAGCATGTCTTTTTCCTGGTTCTCTCCCTCAGCCCCAACCAGTCCCAGCAGAAGACTGCCCCTCCCTGAGCCTGGTTCTGCTGGAGGTTTCTTCCTGTTAAAAGGGAGTTTTTCCTTCCCACTGTAGCCAAGTGCTTGCTCACAGGGGGTCGTTTTGACCGTTGGGGTTTTACATCATTATTGTATGGCCTTGCCTTACAATATAAAGCGCCTTGGGGCAACTGTTTGTTGTGATTTGGCGCTATATAAAAAAAAAATTGATTGATTGATTGATTGATAAGTCTATTTCAGATGATCAGCATGGACCCTTTTTCTCTTGAAAGGCTTTATTTTACTCTCTTGTGTCACATTGGAAAGCTGTAGCTTTTGGCGCTATAGATTGGCTCTTACATGGCATATGCGCATGTTCTAGTCCTCTGTTTTTTTCTGGGGATGTTACAACGCCATACACAGGCCTGGCATATGTACTGCAACATTAAACAGAGCTTTGAGGCACAGAATTTGCCTCGAACATTTTTTTGTAATCGAATTATTGGAGTTACTCGAGTAATCGTTTCAGCCCTACAACATTTTTGAATCATAGTAAATGAACCTGAACCTCTGGGTTAGTTGGGGAGGGTGGGGTGTGTGTGTAATCGTTTTCAGTGCTTTGGTGTTCAGGAATTAACTACAGGTTTTACAGGTGGAGGCAACTGACATTTTTCTTCAGATCCTTTCTGACAAATTTTTCACTATTTTGCATTTGGCTGTGGTCAGTGCCCATGCTGGCAGCGTGATGTGGTACCTGGACCCTCCAGAGGTTGCACATGTAGTCTAATGCCTTCAGGATGGCATATCAATATGTGTCATTATCAGAAGGTTTGCTGTGTTTCCCAGCACAGTCTCAAGACTGTAGAGGAGATTCCAGGAGAGAGGCAGTTACTCTGGGAGAGTTGGACAGGGCCGTAGAAGGTCCTTAACTCATTAGCAGTACGTTCCTTTGTGCAAGGAGGAACAGGATGAGCACTGCCAGAACCCAACAAAATGACCTGTGGCAGGTTACTGGTGTGTGTGTCTGGGGATGCACCAATCCACAGTTTTTCACTTCCAATCCAATCCCGATACCTGATACTATTCCAATACCAGAGCTGTTTGTTTTAATATTATTATCATTATTGTTGATTTTACATGAAGATTTTCTTAAAAAGAATACCTGAAAGTTCAGTTACAACTTACCAGAAGGTGAATCTAAGATGAAAGCCTGGATTTGATGTTTTATTTGTTTTTGTTGTTGTTTTTTTTATGACCTTCATGTACAGCACTTTGCTTCACTTTTGGCTTTTCAAAAGTGCTCTATAAATAAAGCTGAGTTGAAATTTTAAACACAGATACGTATTAGGCCATGGAAGACTCCACTGAATTTTGGAGGTGATCTGGGTTGCTGGTCGTCAGAAACCTCAGATTGCTTTTGTTTTAAATGGCGTTGTTTTGTTTGCGTCTCCTCACTGCCAGTCAGCAAGTTGCTTATGTTCCTTTTTCCTGCTGTCTGCCAGAGGTGGAGTCAGTGTGTGTCTGTGTGTGTGCGTGCAGACTGTGAAGGAGCCTGCATCACTCTGTGTAGATCATTTGGAGAAACAAATGGAATTTGTTTGCTTACTGCTTTCTTCCAAACGAGGAACATAAGAGCCAAAGCGTGCAGATCCATGTGTGTCGAGTCGTGTGTCTGTACCAGATCAGAATGCGCTGCCCACACGTTTGGACACACAGCTTGACCAGCTTATTACAAAGTAGACATTTTATATGAGCTGATGTTCGCTGAATAGAGACGCTGCCTACGATGAGTTTTAATCTGATCTGTACATAGTGATGTTTTGACATGCTGTAATTCGCACAAAAACTTAAAACTGACAAAACGTTGAAGGTGTTGTAGCATGACACATCGCACAACGAGTCAAAAGACAGAGAAAAACCATGCTGCAGAGTAAATGTGTCCAGTGCTAACGTTAAGAGCCCTAATCCAATTCAAAGCTGTGCAGTGAAAATAAAAGTTTACATTTACTCTGACAGTGTTAAAGTCTCTGCTGCTCACACATTAAAGCTGCTGTATGTAGATCTTTGAACACGGCAGCAAAACACTATATCCATCCAATATTAATGTGTTTTTAACATTTTAAACATTATTTATGACTTTTTTTAAGTCCTCCGCCCCCTCACTATAGCAATCGCTCACATATTACATTCTTCTAGAAAAACCGCTGGCAATATGAATGATTTTATGAGAATGGTACCATTCATCACATTCACCCTTACCAACATGCATTGGACTTTTTTATGACATTTATGTAACCAAATAAAAATCTATTGTGATCGAGACCTCTTTTACAAGGGTGACCCGGCCATGAAACTATACGACATCAGGATAACCATTAAAATATAGTAGAGAAGCTTGAATCTTCAACTGGACTGGGTTGCTTGACGTGAAGACGTTTCGCTTCAAATCGCAGAAGCTTCCTCAGCTAAAATTCTTGCTCTGGTGGTCTGACTTCTGTCTTGACTCTTGTAGAGAAGAATAATCAAGAAGTCACAAAGGGACTTAAAGGAAGTTAAAATATTAGCCAGAGAGAAGAAATGGTTTGAGAGAGGGGTCAAGGAGGCATTCTTTGTGAAGCGTTTGAAACCCAGCCTTAACCGGGGAGGGGGTCTGAGACACGCTTTATCCCCTGTTTACAATGGGGTACTCAGGTCAAAGCAGTTTCAGTCTTTTGTTCATGGTAATGAGTCATTCACGTCATCAGCAGAGTCGTCAAGGGAGCCATCAGGAGAGGGTCTGTCCCATCATTAGGAGGGACAGCTGCCCTGTCATTAGGAGGGTGCTAACTACAGCACAATAGGGGCTAATTAGAGCTATTGTTTAGTCACTGCCCTATAGCAGTCTGCCTCTCGGTAGGAGGGGTCTGGTTAGGTTTAAAACTCCAGCTTTTGTGACTTTTTGATTAGTCTTCTCTACAAGAACCAAGACAGAAGTCAGACCACCAGAGCAAGAATTTTACCTGAGGAAGCTTCTGCGATTTGAAGCGAAACGTCCTCGCGTCAAGCAACCCGGTCCAGTCAAAAATTCAAGCTTCTCTACTATGGAAACCACCTGGACAACTGAGAGCCTACACAGAAACATTAAAATATATCAAATACTAGAAGCACTCAGAGAGTGCAAACCTCCGCCAAGGCCATGGGGTCACTGACGCCATAACATCTACACGCCGTGGAATCATTGAACCTAAAAAAGTCTAACAATGATGTTTGCTCAGTAGTAAAAAAAACCTTCATCTGCTGTGACTGGATAGCATGTATCCTTAGCGCTTGGCATCACAGTTTATTGCAACTTGCACCTTTCCCAGAAGCTACTGTCATCTGAGCACTGATATTGCACTACATGTGCTTATAGACAAAAACAAATAAGAGACGAAATTCAATCTATTATTCAACTAAACTGCAAATATATGAATTTTTTAACATTTATGAAACACTTCTCTAAACAAGGCCATAGGATCACTGATCCTAGAGATTCCCTCCTTGGCACAGTGATCTATTTCTTTTTTTGTCTCTTTCTCTAAAATTGTATATAATAATCATTAGATTATTAATATATAAACAAAAATAGATTTAAGAAATATTACAATTTGAAAACAAATGCACCCGAACGCGATGACAGCTGCAACTGCTTAATGCTAACTTTTAAGATTGAAAATGCCATAGACATGCTAACGCGTTAGCATCGGGATCACCACTAAAATTTAATCACTTGTTCCTCTTGTCATTTCCAACCACTCCACAAAATTTCATCAAAATCCGTTCAAAACGTTTTGAGTTATCCTGCTGACAGACAGACAGACCCGCCCGAAAACATAACCTCCTTGGCAGAGGTAATAATCATTTCGTATCTGATGACGCATTTGCTCTCACAACTTGACAGTGACATGCAGTGTTGCCATGACATGCGTTGCGCAATGTTCACATCTCGTTCAACGAAATTTGTGTGCCAGAAGTTTTGAACATTTTACAGTTTTCTTTGCGCACTGGCACACAGCCGTGCACACTTTACTGCACGTTTACTCACTGGCATGTAAAATTGTGTGCCAGTGCAGGGATCAAATTTGTGCAAGTGGCGAGGTGACTTAAGATTTAAGACACAAGCACTGTTCAAAAGATTTCCATTGTCAGTTTCTTAAAATAGAGCACAAAGCGTTCAGAGAAATCAGCCGTGTCAGTGTCACGTCAGTTTGGAGGACATTCAAAGCAGAGGGAGCAGAAAACGAAAAGCTTTCATTCCCGTTTCAGTTCAAACACGAGGTACAAAAAAATACAGCCTGTCATTTGAGTGTAGAGGATGACGGCTTTCATAAGACTTGCATAAAGAACTTGTGTGAGGTGGACATACATGGTTCCTTTATGGAATCCACCAAATGGGACCATCCACAGGAAGAAAGGGAGCAGCCAACCCACGTCATTTTTGGGACGTAGCTTCCAAGGTGCACAGATGACGGTGTCCACAGCACACCCACCCAGATCTGAGACCGCATTTATCAACCAGTGTGTGGAAAAGGTTCTAAATGCTGTCATAGCAACAAAATTTAGTATGTGTGTAAGTACAGAAAGTGGCGCTCTGTGCTTGCTCAACTTGACACAGTGGATGAACTAATTCATCAAGTTGCAGAGTTAGTTCTGTGGGTCACAGACTGTAACGTACACGCCACAGTGAAATGAAGTTGACCTTACAAAACGTGAACTGAATTGATAAGGAATTAGGCCGATAAGAAAAACTAATAATGGCATTGATATTGATAAAGTCTCATCAATTCCCCGTCCCGTTTGCGTAGCTGTCTGAGTTGGGAGACTGATTTGGAAAGTGAGTGTCTGGAACATTTGCCGTCTTTGTTTGTCAAAAGAGAGACTAGTCCACACATTCCAAACAGCCAGCCGACTCACCGCAGACATCATAAGCGTGCAGACACGGTGACCATAGAAACTGCAAATCACGATATTGCTTCTCTTGGCGTTGGGTTGAGAGTGACCTGAGGTATCGGGGAGCTTTCCGCAGTGCAAACACAGGTGATTATTTGGCAGCACATTGCTGACTGAAGTGCAGGACTTACTTGGTAACCTCAAGTACAGCAAGCGATTGTTGAGGGCAAGTGAAGAATTTGAGATTTAAAACGACAGCAACAAAAACGGACACTTGATTGCAGACACATAAGGTGCCTTTCTGCTGTCATTGCCATGCTAAAGAGAGTGGACCTCACTGAGTAAATAACCAGCAGTTATATCACAGCTCAAAGTCCTTGGAAGTGACTGCACTTTCCCTTTTCACTTTTTGCTTTATCTCTGTTCTCTGGCTGTGTTTCTCCATCAGCTTTTGGTCAACCCCTCCTCTCAGATTGCTCAAACACACGGCACATATTTTAAAGCCCCATACCAAGGATTTTAGGTGTTTGAGTCCTAAACATGCAACTAGTATACAGTAACCGACAAACATTTTGCAGCACACGTATTGAGAACTGGTATTAAAACACAGCCAGTGTTGGTCAGAACCAAAACATCAATGAGTCTTGACGAATCGTGTGTTTATTGATACTTAGCCAGCCTGCCTACTGATGTAACATGTAAGAATATACATTGGCAACAGGCTGCAATTCAAAAGAACTAATAACTACACACACTCCTCCATCAGATCGCAGCGACACTCCCCCCCTTGGCGTATGTGTGCATCCATAATAAGACTGATCATCAGTGGATGTACGTCGCTATCGTGTCAATTTCACGTTAAGGCAGAGGCAAGTGTCCCGAAAAAGAAGTCATAACGTGTGATTCTGTTGTGTGACCTGCACACACTTGCAAGTAGATCTGCACAGTGCTCATTAACACAGCTGCGTGAAGTCAGGTCCACAAATAATTGGACAGCGAGACGGTATTGTGGTTGCTAGAGCCCGACTGATAGGAAGAGTGAAGATTGGAGGATTTTTTTTTTTTTTAAACTGATAAAGATTTTGAAATAAGATCATGGTATATTGACTGATACTACACACACAACACAACGATTTCCCCTAACAATTTTTTTTTTTGAAGTTCCTGTAATGAGTCCCTACCAAGATAGCATGACATAATGCAGTTTGAAACTAAACTTATTTTGTGATACAGTGATTCATATTTTAAAAAGGTGTTATAGACTTGGGCCATGTCAGTAGCATAGCTCAAGCAGAGGGTCACTCCTTTGAGTCTGGTCTGCTTGAGGTCTCTTCCTCAAATCATCAGATGGAGTTTTTCCCTTACCACTGTCACCTTTGTGCTTGCTCTTGGGGTTGGTAAGATTAGACTTTACTTGTGTGAAGTTCCTTGAGGCAACTTTGTTGTGATTTGGTGCTATATAAATGAAAAATGAAATGTATAGATAAATGTCCACTCAGTGCCTGAAGTAATGGGCCATTTTCTCCATATGATTGGCCCTTCTCAGACATCAGTGAACTTATGCAAAGTGGAATAAATAAATAATTCAAGGTTTGAAATTTTTTTCAGTCTGCAGTAAACCACAACTTGAGCCAATTTAAATTACAGTTAAATATGATGCTAACTTAATTATTTTATATTTCATGTCATTTGATGGTATGCATAGGTCATAAATAATGTTAAAATGCATTAGTATTGGATGGATATGGCATTTACTTCCTACTTGAAAATGTGCATACAGTAGCTTTAATCTAGTGAGGCAGTGTCAGGCACTGGACTCTTGGGTTATTGTCTAGAGATGATTAAAATTTGGAACCGATTGGTCAAGGTCAAGCAAAAGATGGCTAAAAAAAGACAAACATTTACCATATCTCTCACCAGTGTAGCTAGAAATTTGTTCAGAAGCTCATGTTGATCAGTAAAGTATTTGTGACCGATTTGTATGTGACTTAATGATGCATCAACCCTCCACAATGGAGTTTGATGATTTACTTGGATTACTTAATTACCGGAGTTACATTGTGCACTTCCATGACTGGTTTCAAATTATACGACATTCGCAACAGCGGCGGAGACTACCAAAAACAGAGTACTCATGTTTCCAACAGCGTTTACGTAGCTTTGAGGAGAACATCCCAGCAGGCGCTTGTATGAATTGTAGCTGCTAATGATAACAGAGCCACAGATTAATTCCAAAGTTTAAATAACTGTGATGTCCTGTTGTGATGACTCATTTTAAGTGATAACTGTTCATTTTGATGCAGTAAAAGGAGCAGCCACTCTCCACTGTGAGAAGACTTAGTGTGCGTTCACGGCCATTCGTCAGAAACACATCATGTTAAAAAACGGTCCACCAAAGAGTCTCCAAGCACGGATCGTGTGCGGAATCACCAGCCGGAGAACAATGTAAAGGTCCACTATAGGGCTGAAACGATTAGTCGAATAACTCAAATAATTTGATTACAAAAAATGTTCGAGGCAAATTCTGTGTCTCGAAGCTTCGTTTAACGTTTTAGTACATATGCCAGGCCTGTGTGTGGCACTGCAACGTCCACAGGAGAAAAAAAAACAAGAAGACTGGAGCATAACAGCTAATGAAATTAGCAATGATAGCTACCGCTTTCCAACGTGACACATAGAGTAAAATAAAGCCTTTTAAGAGATAGATGGTCCACGCCGATCATCTGAAATAGACTTACTGTGCATTTAAAGCGAAGCAGTGTGTTTGTCTCGTTTTAAAAAACACACGGTCTGCTCTACGTGGGGAGGGACGGTGGCCGGCTGCTCTCTGCACGGTGTGAGGGGCTCTCAGACCGGGCGAGTCACAGCTCTGGCCCCGACTACATTGACAAACAGCAGAAGTGCACTCTTTCTTCTGTGTTTCCCTCAGACTCACACTGTTTGACTTTTTAATTTTTTGCTTTTTTGGACAACACACAACACTTCACAAACACGGTGACTTAAATAAAATAATAATAATTAAAAAAAAAACTGACTGCGAGGCTGCATGTTCAACCTCCAGCTGAAATGCATCTGCTGAATTGCAGAGAAAGAGGGGAAAAACAAAAAATCACACAGGGACCCAGTCCATCAACCTTAAAAAAAAAAAAACAAAACAAACAAACTTATAAATGGTTACATTTTACAAGTTGGAGAAAACAAAACAGAAAGCCACATCCCATCGCCATTTCAGCAAAATGCCAACACTTTGGCGCAGTGACATTGTGCCATTGCTTAAGCAGAGCCCTGGACTATCAATGTTGTTTAAAAACGCAAAAGTACTTTTTATCCGATTACTCGATTAATCGCCAGAAAAATCGACAGAATACTCGATTACTAAAATAATCGATAGCTGCACCCTAGTCAACTATAAGTCCTCAGGCACAGATTGCTTGTGATCGCCGTCCGGAGAATCATGTCCGGCTACAACTCCGCTGTCAGCTCCTCAAATCCTGTCACGATTCTGGCATATTAGATAGAAATTCCATCAGCTCCTGAAAATAATGTCTTCCGGCTTTATCCGGTGTAAGAAATACATCCTCGTTTTCAGGCAGTCTGTAAAAACAGCGTTGTGGAGACAGTTCACGGCGGCAGTAAAACAGCGCTCTGCGACAGACAGCAGCGTCAGCACACGTTAGGTTCCAAAATCTGTCAGACTGAAAAAAATGAACAGTTTCAGGGTGAAGTGTGCAATACAGCCTCTGTAAATCCAAACCTTCACTTTCAAATGAAAGCTCAGAAGCTTCGTCATTGGACATAATGTAAAGTGCCTTTTATTGTCATTGTACATACGTACAATGAAATGTGTCCTCTGCATTTAACCATCCTAATTAGACACTCCAACCACTAGGGGCAGTGTGCAGCCGCAGTCCGGCACCTGGGGACCAACTCCAGATGTAGAGGCTCTGTGTTGGTCAGGGCAGAGGAAGTTGCAGACCCTAAATAAGCATGTTTTTGACTGTGGTAGGAAACCAAAGGAAACCCACACAGACATGGGAAGAACATGCAGACTCCCCACAGAAAGGGTGGGAAGCGATCCCACAGCCTTCTTGCTGTGAGGCACCAATGCTAACCACTTAAAAAGAAGACTTGAACGTTCAGCTACAATTTCAAAAGGTGCATCTAAGATGCAAGCCTAGAACTGATGTTTTGGTGAAGGAAAATCCTCCTCTATACCACTTCATCATGAAGCTGTATAAGTGGGGATTCAAAATTCAAAACATCTACAAATGAGAACAGCGAAAATTTCCGAGTAAGACGTTTTCCGGAGATGCACCCATTACCTCGCTCAGCGAGAGGGATAGTTAGCAATAAAATACATCAGAGGCCGCTAATTATTACTGCTGTGCACGGATACACTTAGTCATGAATACTTTGATGTTGTATTGCGAACCGGGATGTTAAATAACGTGCAACATCTGTTAATTTTGTATTTTTAACAAGTAACACATCTGTGCACATTGTGGTTGCTATTATTGATTATCGATCCCAAAAGTCTTTTGGTAATAACAAAATTGATTTTAATAGGGTTGGAGAATAAACAGAACTGGAACAGGAGGAAAAAATGTAACTCTTTTGGTGTTGAGCAGTGATTATCAGTTACATATAAGCAGAGGTGTCAAGTAACAAAGTACAAATACTTCGTTACTGTACTTAAGTACACTTTTTAGGTATCTATACTTTACTCCATTACTTATTTTTCTGCCTACTTCTGACTTCTACTCATTACATTTTCATACAAGTATCTGTACTTTCTATTCCTTACATTTTTAAAACAAACAGCCTCGTTACTCTTGGCTTCAGTTTAATGTTTATATATATATATATATATATATATATATATATATATTTCACGTCATGTGCGCCTGTAATCAACTTTTCTGCAGCACGGCTTTGCTTTGAACCTTGAACCAGTCGAAGCAGTGGTTCGCAGATTGAGGCAATGCTTCGACCTATTGCTTTGTTTATTCTTTCTTTCTTTCGCATATAAAAACACCCCATTTTATTGAATCCCTTTTATCAAGCGGGGCAATACAAGTATGATCCGTCCGTTCCTCTGTACATGACCCATGGTCACAGATGTACAGTCATGAAATGGCATGAATGAGAAGCAGGGCGCTCTTATCGTGTTCACATCTGCTGGTGGCATGTCCAACTGGCTCTATGCGCGTGTCAGGAAAATGATTATTTCACTACATTGATTACAGACCATGCAGGGGGTCTGTAATCAACTGTTTCTGCAGTGCGGCTTTACTTTGAACCAATCGAAGCAGTGCTTCCTTGGTTAATTGTTTTATTTCACTTTATATTAATTTCCCCCGCTAAAACCCTAAAGCGCATACTTCTGTGAGTATTATTTACCTTTTCTATGTTAAACCGACCTGTTATGGTCTTCTGAACGGTTGATAGATGTATTTTATAACTTAAAACGGGAGCAATGCTAACCGTTAGCATGTCTATGGCATTTTCTATGTTAAAAGTTAGCATTAAGCAATTGCAGCTCTCATCACGTTCGAGTGCATTTGTTTCAAATTGTAATATTTCTTAAATTTATTTTTGTTTATATATTAATAATCTAATGATTATTATTATACAATTTTAGAGAAAGAGGCAAAAAGAACCTGAATAGAAACACAACAGAAAATATAAAAGCAACTAACAATGAACATACATAAATAAATAAATACATACATAAATAAATGTTTCCTGTGAACACCTAGTGACTCTTACACCTCCACTTCATCCCTGTCTTATTTAATGACAGTTTGTTTCGGTCAAACCATATTTTCAGTGTGTTAATTTCTTCAGTGATTTCCTCCAGAACTATCTGCCAAACTAGAAAACTGCTGCATCCTAGTAAGAGCAGAATACTACTGGAATGAATTTGAACAAGGAAAGTTGTGGTTTTTTTTTGTTTGTTTGTTTTCCTCCTTCACTAAATGGATGCTGCACTCACTGCAGTTTATTGTCTGGAATAGTCCCAGATTGCATTTCAGAGCTTCTAGAATTGAAACATTTTCCTGCAGGTGGTTTTGGGGGAATTTGGGGTTTTTGGGTCTTGGGCCACATGTAGAACAAATCAGTTTTTAAATTAAGCTTTCAATTCATATAGTGGCATCTACCTTTTTTTTCCTTTTTTTTTAAAGGTTACTTTATACTTTTATACTTTAAGTAGGTTTTGGAGCACATACTTTTTCACTTTTACTTGAGTAAAGAGGTCAAGTTGATACTTCAACTTTTACCAGAGTGTTTTTAAACTGCAGTATCTATACTTCTACTTAAGTAACAAATGTGTGTACTTTTGACACCACTGCATATAAGTGACTATATTGGGCTCTAATGTGCACAGTGCTCAGTCTGGACCTTTAGTCGTAGCAATGCTGCAGCCGCGATGATTTCATATCCAAGTTTTACTCTTATCCTGTGACTGCCTACAATTAAGTCCGTTGCCTTGTCTATCAGACAGGTGGTCTGTTAAACCGTATTAAATCACATTACCTCAGTGTCAGGGGGGAAGAGGCGTGCACGACCAAGTGTGCCATTTCCTGACACACTTACATGACCACATCAGTTCTTGTGAGGTAGTTTGTCAGCATTTAGCAGGTTGCTTCCCTGCCAATAAGATTGTGTTGACATTTATTTCCCTGGTTTCTTTTGTAGATCAACGCAACAGTGAAAAATGGACCAGAATGATGACGGGAGGGGAAAAAAAGAGCTGCTCCAGCTTCTTTATACAAAATACAATCTGTGATATGTTTGTCCCAATGCGATGGGTCTCAAACACTCTGTGTGGGGTGGCTGTCCTCCCCGCGGGTGTGTGTTGTCACAGAGGCCTTCAGACAGACATTCAGATAATCCAGGGTTCTCCTCAGAAATGTTTAGTATAGTGGTGCTGTTGGGAACTATCACTTGAAGCGGGACACAGCACTTCCACTCAGGGTCCATCCGACCTCGTGTCCTGAAGCCCAAAGACAAAAATGAAACCTTGTTGTTCTGTTTCTGGTCTATTCTGTGCTGAATTGTTGATGCGTTTTAATCTAAAATGTTTGTGTTTCATTGACACACTGTATGTTACAAATGTGCAATAAACATTTTTTGAAAAAAAAAAAAAAAAAAGAATCTACACAAAGACAATTTAAAATGTGGGAGATTTCAGACTTTTTTTTACACATTTCCACTCCATAATTTTCAATTTGGAAAGTTTGAATTCCCAAGTGACAATATCACCAGGGTGGGGGGGGATTCAATCACTACAGAGTGTGAAACTCTCACCTTGTCCTTGTGATTCAGATTTTGACACCCCTCTATATTGTCAAAAAGTAAAATAAAAAAAATAAATAAAAAAGTTCAGTTTTCCTCCCTGAGTCAGCGGGTACACTTCTGGAAAATGTCTTGTTACTCTGCATTTTCCGGTAGTTCTCAGCGGATTTTTTTTTTTTTTTTTTTACATGGGAAAAAGTTGGGTTACATTATTTTCAGGAGGTAATGGACTTTCTATCTAACCGTGAGAGAACTTTGTGAGGAGCTTCGTAACACCGGCTGGCGATCACACACGATCCGTGCATGTGGACTCCTTTGGTGGAGCGGACTTTGGAAATCACAAGCGGATGGCTGTTCAGGTTTTTTGCGTGTTTCTTTTTGTTCTTCTCAGTAAAGCTAGTAGGGTTTATTTTACTTTGAGTCTGTCTTGACATGAGACTGTTCTGTAACGGAGCAGCACGCACCGCACTTGCATAAAATGCACGCGCACTAAGTTTTTGCACAGTGGAGAGCGGCTGCTTTTACCATGACTGCATAAAAATGAACAGTTATCCCTTAAATACGAGTCATCATAACTAGCGATGGGTACTGATAAGATTTAATTGACATCGATACCATTATTGATTCTTCTTGCCGATCTGATTCCTTATCAATTCCCTTATCGATATTTTCTGTATACGAAAAGTAGGCTTTACAGGTTTTCTGTCAACAACATTTTATTGAGTCTTAAAGTAAATAAATATGAAATTGGTCACTGGATTCTTGATCTCTGGACATAAATAGAAATAAACAAAATCCGTAGTCTTCGTCAAAAGCATTTTCTTTCAGACATTAATGGCATGAAAGTCTTTTCATACATGCTGGAGTCTGCAGGTCTTCACCCATACAGTCTCAGGCTGCTGCACCTCAGCGCAGGACGTCTCATTTTTGGAGGAAAAAAACATTTTGATTGATTGCAGCTTATTGGTTGTACAACGTTTGGAAAGACGTGTCATTTGATTTAAACAGCGATTTACTTTGAAGTTATTAATTCAGAATGGACTCTATCTTTCTAACTTGACTCAGTAGACGCATCACACATCGCTTGGAGCAACAAAGGACGATTCTCATTTCTTTCTCGCAACAAGACGGGAGTCCCAGTTTGTCACTTTAATCTGCACAAAAGTGACTCACGGTTGACATATTTTAATGGCTTTGAGAGGAGATAAGAAGTGGAGTTGCTGCTTCTGAAGAGGAGTGAAGCACAAAACCAACGAAGCAGTGGATCGGAGCAGTGCTTCATTGATTCAAGGTTCAAAGGAGAGTCACGCTGCAGAAGCGGTTGATTACAGACCCTGCAGCGGGTCTGTAATCAGTGTAGAGAAATTATCATTTTCCTGACAAACATCCTCAAAAACAGCAGCCGCTCTGAAGGACAGATAAGAGAATCGTTAAGCAAAAAGGCTATTGATATCAGTGGATCGATTTCTTAACAATACCCGAAAACAACCGGTTCTCGATACCCAACCCCATGCCAGTCAGGATAGGGTTGGGAGTGGGATGGCAACCCTGGCATGACATCACACTTATGTAACCTTTGTAATTAATCTCTGGTTCTGTTTTTAACGTTAGCAGCATTCAAGTGCTTGCTGAGAAGGTTTCCTCTAAGAAACGCTGTCGGAAAACACTCAGAAATGTTCTGATTTCAGTGAGACATGTCCTTTAAAATATAAAAGCACGCTGCTATCCAGACCCAAAATCTCAAAGTGTGTCTCTGTACCTGAAAAATTTTGAATTCCATTGTGCCGTTTTCTTCATAAGTCTCCCTGTTCATTGTCACACAGGCTGCAGCATCGTTCTCAGCCTCTGATCTGATCGATCCCACAGCAGACAGCGTTGATCGATGTGCACCTGACTCTGTACACTAGGTGCCGACGTGCCTCCTCCCCGGACTGCGCGGCAATATCTGCGCCCCGCACAGGCTGTGGTCCCCGCCAACACGAAACAAAAAATCAGAGGTCGTCCTCTGATTATCTGGCTTTGCGTAACGCTTGTGTTTTATCATGGTTTGTGTCATCTGGATGTAAACAGGATAAAATAGAGCTAAAGTTGTTTATGTGAAATTTCCCTCAAAGCGGGTTTGCACGGTGTTGGATTCCACCAAGTCTACCGTTCAAGCATCATGAGATGACACTACACTATAGCAGCGCTAGATGGCAGTATAACGGCACGGCACCATTGTTCCATTGTCTGGGGTGAACCCTGTAATCTCTAACAGCACCTCCTGCGTGATCTTTCAGGATGATGTTGTTCTTTGTCACATACTGCACTTGTTTTGGTTGGTTTCAGCTCCTTTTTTGTGCATTTATGGAAAATGTTTAATACAGGAAAGCCTTCCTTGACTGGGAATCAAATCAAAGTTGCATTATATGGTTGGCATTCTGAAGCCTTAGACCACTGGATTGGTATCAGTATTGTTTTTCCATTTTGTTCCATCCTAGTTTTTGTGTTGTCCCTCAATTTTTCACACATTCCTCTGTTTGCTGCCTTCCCTCTTTTATAAACGCACTCAGTTGAGAGTTTATCAGTCTTTTCCTTGTCCACCATCTCTCTCTGTTCTTTTTCTTCTCCCTGTAATGCCTCAGTTCTGCTTCATCTCTGTTATCTTAACTCCCCCATCCTGGAGCTGGTTTGGTTGGATGTGTTGCTGTCTGCGGTGGTGGGGAGAACCCCGGTGTGTCACCGTGTTGGTCCAGTTCAGGAGTGCAGGAGTGTCGTTGAGGTCTCAGGGAAGCCGCAGCAGCCGTTTTGGCTGCAACCAGCTAGTTGGGTAGAAATGCTGCCTTATAAGGCAGCAGGGACGGTGGCCCCAGCCAAAATTTTTTTTCTTTGCCCCTCTCAAAACAAGTCAACCTCTCTGCTCCGTGTCTCCTCCTCCATTCAGCCCGTCAGGGATTTCTGTGTTTTTCTTTCTGCTCCAAAAGGGAACCCAGTGTACTATGACTGTGCAGCTCATCAAATTTAAAATGTCACATTTCACTTCTCTTACAAAGCTGTACACATGCACAGTCACACTTAGTCATCAGACCGAGAAAAACGGGCTGTTTATTACTGTCAAACTGATGCAAAAGAGGAAGTAAAGATTTTTCAAAGCTGAGAAGAGTCCAGAACCAAGCTAGAACCTCTGGTGCTGAAAAATTAAGCCAATGAGCTGGACTCAAAGAAGACGCAGAAAACCCATAAAGACAGAAGAGCAGTCAGAGATTTCTGACTCCCAATCAGGACCCGGATCACCTCAAAAATTCGATGGTCTTCTGAGCACTACTCACGGACTCGAAGGCAATCAACTATAAAAGACACTAGATTAAAGAAAATACTTTATTGTGGGCCAGTTCTGCAGGAGTTCCATAGGGATGGGACCGATCCGGGATTGGTGTCGGGTTCCGATACTGACGTAATTCACGTATCGGAAAATACTGATCCAACCCGCCGCATTTTCCGATACCACCACCGTGAATCCTCTCAACTGCTGTTGTTTGCTCTCTGCTTGCTGAGCGTGGGGTGGGGGGGTTCTGAAGCCGGGCTGTTTGAGAGAGCTGTCTTCCACAGTGTTCTAGCTGCAGTTAGCGGCAAATTTCTGCCCGGCTCCAGGGTTCAAATTGTCTGTTTGTTGAGCACGGATTTTCCAAAAAATAAACTGAATTGTTGCTGAAAATGTGTGCTAAAAAGTAGGGCTGCAGCTATAGATTATTTTAGTAATCGAGTATTCTGTCGATTATTCTGGTGATTAATCGGATTAAAAAGTACTTTTGCGTTTTTAACAACATCAACAGTCCAGGGCTCTCTCTAAGAAATGGCACAATCTCACTGCGCTATCACGCAGATTGTCAAATTCAGTGTGTCCCTTTCTGTTTTACTGGGCAGTCATTTATTTTTTCACGTCTTTACAAGTTTGGATCTTCCCTGGTGTCAGGAGCTCAGCTAAAGTCTGACATTTTGCTGAAATGGTGATGGGATATGGCTTTCTGTTTTTTGTTTTTACCCAACTTGTAAAATTACCATTTTATGTTGTTTTTTTTTAAAGGTTGGTGACTGGGTCCCTGTGTGAGTTTTTTAATCCCTCTTTCTCTGTGATTCAGCCAGTGCATTTCAGCTGGAGGTTGAATATGCAGCCTCGCAGTCATTTTTTTAATAAGTTATTATTATTTATTTGAGTTACCATGTTTGTGAAGCATTGTGTGTTGCCCAAAAAAGTGAAAATTAAAAAGCAAAATACTTGGTGTGAGTCTGAGCAAAACACAGAAGGATGAGTGGACTTCTTCCACAGACTGTCTGTCTGTGAGGGCAGTGCTGAGCCGCTCACACCGGGCAGAGAGAGACAGCCACCGGTCGCCCGCCAACAGACAAACACAGTGCTTCGCTTTAAATGCACAGTTAGCTAGTTCAGATGATCAGCGTGGACCTTTTATCTCCTAAAAGGCTTTATTTCACTCTGTGTGTCGTGTTTGTAAAGCTGTAGCTATTGTGCTAATTTGATGAGCATTCACCCGGCTCGTGCGCATGCTCTAGTCTTCTTTTGTTTGTTTTTCTGGGGACATTATAGTGCCACACACAGGCCTAGCATATGTACTGCAACATTAAATGAAGCTTCAAGTTACTCGACTAATCGTTTCAGCCCTCCTAAAAAGTTAGCCTCTTCACTGTCCAAGGTTGTCCCAAGGTAACATGCCAGCTCAGCGTGCAGCCGAGGAGGACAGCGAACAGAGATTCTGTCCGCTGAAATGGAAAAAGTCTCCATTAAAATCCTGCACGTGAGCATCGATGATGATATATTTATTTTACAGTTGAAAGGCTTCGTGTTACCCAAAGGTTCGAAGTTTGTGCAGCACGAAAACAGTGAGAGGCAGAAAAACAGACAGAGGGAGAGAGTGCTGTCTTTTCTCTTTAAGTCGTTAAAAATAAGCTTATAAAAGTCTATAAAAATAAAAGTACTTAATTCTTCCACCAAAACATTAACTCTAGTCTTTCATCTTCGATACATCTTCTGGCAAATTGTAGCTGAACTTTCAGGTCTCCTTTTTAAGAAAATCTTCATATAAAATCTTCCGGGGGCCAGAGCAGGCGACATTGAAGGAAATTTGAAACTGCTGGCTAAGGCTAAGCGTAAATTTGGTAAGATTGTAATTCACGTCGGCAGTAATGACACCCGGTTACGCCAATCGGAGGTCACTAAAATTAACATTGAACCGGTGTGTAACTTTGCAAAAACAATGTCGGACTCTGTAGTTTTCTCTGGGCCCCTCCCCAATCGGACCAGGAGTGACATGTTTAGCCGCATGTTCTCCTTGAATTGCTGTCTGTCTGAGTGGTGTCCAAAAAATGAGGTGTGCTTCATAGATAATTGGCAAAGCTTCTGGGGAAAACCTGGTCTTGTTAGGAGAGACGGCATCCATCCCACTTTGGATGGAGCAGCTCTCATTTCTAGAAATCTGGCCAATTTTCTTAAATCCTCCAAACTGTGACTATCCAGGGTTGGGACCAGGAAGCAGAGTTGTAGTCTTACACACCTCTCTGCAGCTTCTCTCCCCCTGCCATCCCCTCATTACCCCATCCCCGTAGAGAGGGTGCCTGCTCCCAGACCACCAATAACCAATAAAAATCTATTTAAGCATAAAAATTCAAAAAGAAAAAATATATAGCACCTTCAACTGCACCACAGACTAAACCTGGTTACAGCAGGATGAATATGTTAGTTTAAATGAGTCACACACCCAAGTCACACTAACTGCCAGAATGCTTGTAGCACGGGCCAAGGCGGAGGATTAGCAGCAATCTTCCATTCCAGCTTATTAATTAATCAAAAACCCAGACAGAGCTTTAATTCATTTGAAAGCTTGACTCGTAGTCTTGTCCATCCAAATTGGAAGTCCCAAAAAACAGTTTTATTTGTTATTATCTATCGCCCACCTGGTCGTTACTGTGAGTTTCTCTGTGAATTTTCAGACCTTTTGTCTGACTTAGTGCTTAGCTCAGATAAGATAATTATAGTGGGCGATTTTAACATCCACACAGATGCTGAGAATGACAGCCTCAACACTGCATTTAATCTATTATTAGACCTCAGTTGGCTTTGCTCAAAATGTAAATGAGTCCACCCACCACTTTAATCATATCTTAGATCTTGTTCTGACTTATGGTATGGAAATTGAAGACTTAACAGTATTCCCTGAAACTCCCTTCTGTCTGATCATTTCTTAATAACATTTACATTTACTCTGATGGACTACCCAGCAGTGGGGAATATGTTCATTACACTAGACGTCTTTCAGAAAGCGCTGTAACTAGGTTTAAGGATATGATTCCTTTTTTATGTTCTCTAATGCCATATACCAACACAGTGCAGAGTAGCTGCCTAAACTCTGTAGTGAGATAGAGTATCTCGTCAATAGTTTTACATCCTCATTGAAGACCAACTTTGGATGCTGTAGCTCCTCTGAAAAGAGAGCTTTAAATCAGAAGTGCCTGACTCCGTGGTATAACTCACAAACTCGCAGCTTAAAGCAGATAACCCGTAAGTTAGAGAGGAAATGGCGTCTCACTAATTTAGAAGATCTTCACTTAGCCGGAAAAAGAGTCTGTTGCTCTATAAAAAAGCCCTCCGTAAAGCTAGGACATCTTACTACTCATCACTAATTGAAGAAAATAAGAACAAACCCCAGGTTTCTTTTCAGCACTGTAGCCAGGCTGACAGAGTCAGAGCTCTATTGAGCCGAATATTCCTTTAACTTTAACTAGTAATGACTTCATGACTTTCTTTGCTAATAAATTTTTAACTATTAGAGAAAAATTACTCATACCATCCCAAAGACTATCGTTATCTTTGGCTGCTTTCAGTGATGCCGGTAATTGGTTAGACTCTTTCTCTCCGATTGTTCTGTCCTGAGTTATTTTCATTAGTTACTTCCTCCAAACCATCAACATGTCTATTAGACCCCATTCCTACCAGGCTGCTCAAGGAAGCCCTACCATTAATTAATGCTTCAATCTTAAATATGATCAATCTATCTTTATTAGTTGGCTATGTACCACAGGCTTTTAAGGTGGCAGTAATTAAACCATTACTTAAAAACCCATCACTTGACCCGCTATCTTAGCTAATTATAGGCCAATCTCCAACCTTCCTTTTCTCTCAAAAATTCTTGAAAGGGTAGTTGTAAAACAGCTAACTGATCATCTGCAGAGGAATGGCTATTTGAAGAGTTTCAGTCAGGGTTTAGAATTCATCATAGTACAGAAACAGCATTAGTGAAGGTTACAAATGATCTTATGGCCTCAGTGGACTCATCTCTGTGCTTGTTCTGTTAGACCTCAGTCCTGCTTTTGATACTGTTGACCATAAAATTTTATTACAGAGATTAGAGCATGCCATAGGTATTAAAGGCACTGCGCTGCGGTGGTTTGAATCATATTTATCTAATAGATTACAATTTGTTCATGTAAATGGGGAATCTTCTTCACAGACTAAGGTTAATTATGGAGTTCCACAAGGTTCTGTGCTAGGACCAATTTTATTCACTTTATACATGTTTCCCTTAGGCAGTATTATTAGACGGCATTGCTTAAATTTTCATTGTTACGCAGATGATACCCAGCTTTATCTATCCATGAAGCCAGAGGACACACACCAATTAGCTAAACTGCAGGATTGTCTTACAGACATAACATGGATGACCTCTAATTTCCTGCTTTTAAACTCAGATAAAACTGAAGTTATTGTACTTGGCCCCACAAATCTTAGAAACATGGTGTCTAACCAGATCCTTACTCTGGATGGCATTACCCTGACCTCTAGTAATACTGTGAGAAATCTTGGAGTCATTTTTGATCAGGATATGTCATTCAATGCGCATATTAAACAAATATGTAGGACTGCTTTTTGCATTTGCGCAATATCTCTAAAATTAGAAAGGTCTTGTCTCAGAGTGATGCTGAAAAACTAATTCATGCATTTATTTCCTCTAGGCTGGACTATTGTAATTCATTATTATCAGGTTGTCCTAAAAGTTCCCTGAAAAGCCTTCAGTTAATTCAAAATGCTGCAGCTAGAGTACTGACAGGGACTAGAAGGAGAGAGCATATCTCACCCATATTGGCCTCTCTTCATTGGCTTCCTGTTAATTCTAGAATAGAATTTAAAATTCTTCTTCTTACTTATAAGGTTTTGAATAATCAGGTCCCATCTTATCTTAGGGACCTCATAGTACCATATCACCCCAATAGAGCGCTTCGCTCTCAGACTGCAGGCTTACTTGTAGTTCCTAGGGTTTGTAAGAGTAGAATGGGAGGCAGAGCCTTCAGCTTTCAGGCTCCTCTCCTGTGTAACCAGCTCCCAATTCAGATCAGGGAGACAGACACCCTCTCTACTTTTAAGATTAGGCTTAAAACTTTCCTTTTTGCTAAAGCTTATAGTTAGGGCTGGATCAGGTGACTCTGAACCATCCCTTAGTTATGCTGCTATAGACGTAGACTGCTGGGGGGTTCCCATGATGCACTGAGTGTTTCTTTCTCTTTTTGCTCTGTATGCACCACTCGCATTTAATCATTAGTGATTAATCTCTGCTCCCCTCCACAGCATGTCTTTTTCCTGGTTCTCTCCCTCAGCCCCAACCAGTCCCAGCAGAAGACTGCCCCCTCCCTGAGCCTGGTTCTGCTGGAGCTTTCTTCCTAAAAGGGAGTTTTTCCTTCCCACTGTTGCCAAGTGCTTGCTCACAGGGGGTCGTTTTGACCGTTGGGGTTTTTACATAATTATTGTATGGCTTTGCCTTACAATATAAAGCGCCTTGGGGCAACTGTTTGTTGTGATTTTGCGCTATATAAATAAAATTGATTTGATTTGTATACCTGGCCGTGTTCTGTGTGTGTGTGTGTACCTGGCTGTGCTGAGTAACGGGTGTGTGGTTCCGGCCAGTTTCCGGACCTGCATGGCCACGTTGCTGAGTTCGTTGCTGAGCAGACAGCGGAGGCCCCAGAAGGACGTCGGGTAACCCACAATCTTCTCCACCTCAGACACCACTTTGCTCCACAAGGACTGTCCCACGCGGGACGACCCGCCCGCGCCCGAGTCCTCCAGCGGACAAACACCGGAGCCGCGAGCGAGCAGCCAAATCATTTCTGCTAAAATCCCACTTTGACGATAATCCTGCCCGAGCAAACAGAAAAAAACGACATTAGCGTTTCCCGCGCTGTGCTGTTACAAAGATGACACATTCGCCGTCATTACACTGAAAGTAACTTTAATCAAGGAGCTGCTAAAACATACTGCGAGCGGCCATTTGTAGTCACGTGATACGTCACGTCGTTCAACGTCAGCACAGCAGTTGACAGACACGCCTACTTTACAGAAGAGGAAGAACTCCCTTTTAAAAGTTAATAATGTCACTTTCTCTGGGTTTTCGTGTGAGACTGCGCCACATATCAAATGTATGATATTATTTGTATAAACATCAAATGTATCTGCTGACATATACGTAGTTTTACTGAATATTCACATATATGTTCTTCCTTTTTGCTAAAGCTTATAGTTAGGGCTGGATCAGGTGACCCTGAACCATCCCTTAGTTATGCTGCTATAGACTTAGACTGCTGGGGGGTTCCCATGATGCACTGAGTGTTTCTTTCTCTTTTTGCTCTGTATACACCACCTGCATTTAATCATTAGTGATTGATCTCTGCTCCCCTCCACAGCATGTCTTTTTCCTGGTTCTCTCCCTCAGCCCCAACCAGTCCCAGCAGAAGACTTCCCCTCCCTGAGCCTGGTTCTGCTGGAGGTTTCTTCCTGTTAAAGGGAGTTTTTCCTTCCCACTGTTGCCAAGTGTTGCTCACAGGGGGTCGTTTTGACCGTTGGGGTTTTTCCGTACTTATTGTATGGCCTTGCCTTACCATATAAGGCGCCTTGGGGCAACTGTTTGTGTGATTTGGCACTATAAATAAATTGATTTAATTTGATAAAATCAACAGTTATTATAATAATAATAATAATAATAATATAATATTAAAGCAAACAGAGCTCTGGTATTGGATCAGAAAAGTATTGGCAGATATCCATATTCAGGTATCGGGATCGGATCAGAAGTGAAAAATTGTGGATCGGTTCATCCCCTACAACAGAACACTGCTCAAAACTGCAGGCATACCCTTAGGACAAAGTATTTTCATTACTAAGCAACATCCATGTGGATAGCAGACCAGAATACTGTGTTCCATGAGTTGTTGAAAAACTTTGTATGGATGTTCTGACCTCCTTTTCCTGTATTTTCTAGCATGTTGAAATCGCACCCATTGCAAATCTCTGAATACTGAGATGCACCAGTGCACTCGCAGTTCCCATTTTTCATGGTTCCGTGAAGTAAAGAATTCCTCAGAGTAGATAATTTGCCTTTATTTTTAGTGCCCAAATTAAGTTCCCCATCATTCTGTCTGTCAACCCTATATGGAAGGCCAAAACGTAGAGGAGAAAAGGTTTCAATCCAAGTGGATTAAGAAGCAGGGTCAAAGCACAGCCACTGGGCAGAAGATTTTCTTCTGTCAAATCTGATTTACCAACAAAACATTGTGAATACAGTTCAGAAACCTGCTTGTAGCGCCACGTTATCAGATGCAAAGGTAACATTAACAAATCCTGTGGCTGAGACCATACACCCTCCAGTATGGATGTCACGGATCACAAAACCCATGGTTTGGATTGGATATGGTTTTTTTAAACTATGGATCTGCTTTAAAATAACAAACAAATAAGACATTTAATAGTTGTATTAAATTGCGATATGAACAGTATCCGTAAATAACAAAAACTGCCTTTGTCAAAGTCATGAAAAGTATAAAAAAAAGAGAAAAGGTGCAGAACTCATCTGGGTTTTTAACTTTAAACTCTGGTGCCCAGGGAACAACTCCAGTTGTAGAAGCTCTACCTTGGGTCAGAACCAGTGGGTACATGTACCCAAAGTTATCAGAAGGAGTGTCGTTGTCTCCTGAACATTTATCACAGTACTGCTGTGCTTATTCAGTACATTATCGTGATTCTCCAAGTTTTGTCATTTGATATTGGAATATATCGTGATCTTTGTTCACCTGTTGCAGAACTAATCAATGGTAAAAAGTTGAAGAATGTGGTTGTTGACGTGCCATGGCTCCTCTCGGGTTGATGTTTTCTGTTTGGTTTGAAAATTGGACAAGCGAAACGCCGCCGAGCCGCTGTGAGCAGCACAGTAAACGCTCGTCACTCAGCCAGATCTTGACCATTTATTCCTGTGTCTTGTCTTGTGAATGTCCGATGCGTCGCTGTCATTTCACACATGCGCACAACCCCCTCCCCCCATGTTTTCATGGTCTTCTGAATAAAAGCAGTACTATAATCTCTCGAACTTGTTTATAAGCCATTGCATTACATTTTTGATTTGAGACTTTAAAAACTGATATCATAAATATGTTGTGATCAGTGTTGTCAGAATTACTTTGAAAAGTAATCCAGTTACTGATTATGCCTTGAAAAAGTAACTTAGTTACTTTACTGATTACTCTATTTAAAAAGTTAGATTACTAGTTACTATTATTTTTGTCAGCAGCTGCTGAAAACACCCCCCTGCAACCTCAACATGAAAATGATAACCCGCTTTGCCAGTACTCACTTTATATGAACATAAATACTTGTTTTATAAAAAATAAAAGACTTCTTTCTTGACCTCATATTTAAATGTTGACAGCACTATAACAGTAAAATGTATAACTTCTAACCTACATTGTTTAAAATGTAACTATTAAATTATTTGTAAACATTTTAGTTGTTGAAATTATTGTTATAAGTAGTATTAGTAGTAATAGTATGAAAATATATCTTCAAAAGTGAACCTCTAATCTAGGCAGTGGTGGGCACAGTTCCGCTAATCCATTATCTTCCGTATCAGAAGATAATGTTTTCATTATCGGATTAGCTTTTCAGATAACTTTGAAAACCCTCATTGGACCAGTTATCTTCCGATACGTTTTGGTCCGATAATTTTTAGACCACTAACATATTTTTGCAGACGTGGTAAACAAAGCTTAACAGTTTACAAAACGTTTATGAATTCTAAAATCAGTTGTGTACCTACCTGTTAAATGTTTTGTAGTAGATGTGCAGTTCTATCCTCAGCATATACAAAAATTCTTTGTCTTTCGGCTGTTCCCGTTAGGGGTCGCCACAGCAGATCAATCGTTTCCATCTCACCCTGTCCTCTGTATCTTCCTCTGTCACACCAACCACCTGCATGTCCTCTCTCAGCACATCCATGAACCTCCTCTTTGGTCTCCCTCTTCTCCTCCTGCCTGGTGGCTCCATCCTCAGCATCCTTCTCCCTATATACCCTGGGTCCCTCCTCTGCACATGTCCAAATCATCTCAATCTCACCTCTCTGACTTTGTCTCCAAACCGTCCCACCTGAGCTGTCCCTCTGATATGTTCATTCCTAATCTTGTCCATTCTTGTCACTCCCAAAGAGAATCTCAACATCTTCAGCTCTGCCACCTCCAGCTCTGCCTCCTGTCTTTTTGTTAGTGCCACTGTCTCTAAACCAGGGGTAGGCAACCTGTTCCAGAAAGAGCCATGAGGGTGCAGGTTTTCTTTGCAGCCACTGACTCCACCAGGTGATTTTACTGATTAATATCACTTTGAGCAGATGGAATCAGTTAATCAGTGAAATCACCTGGTGGAGTCAGTGGCTGCAAAGAAAACCTGCACCCTCATGGCTCTTTCTGGAACAGGTTGCCTACCCCTGCTCTAAACCATACAACATAGCTGGTCTCACTACTGTTTTGTAAATTTTCCCCTTCACTCTTGCTGATATTCTTCGGTCACAAATCACTCCTGCCACCTTTCTCCACCCACTCCACCCTACCTGCACTCTCTTCTTCACCTCTCTACCACACTCTCCATTACTTTGAACAGTTGACCCCAAATATTTGAACTCATCTACTTTCACCACTTCAGCTCCTTGTAACTGCACTATTCCACTGGGCTCCCTCTCATTCACACACATGTACTCAGTCTTGCTTCTACTGACTTTCATTCCCCTTCTCTCCAAAGCATATCTCCACTTCTCCAGACTAGACTCAACTTGCTCTCCACTCTCACTACAGATCACAATGTCATCTGCAAACATCATAGTCCATGGGGACTCCTGTCTGATCTCATCCGTCAACCTGTCCATCACCACTGCAAACAAGAAAGGACTCAGAGCTGATCCTTGGTGTAATCCCACCTCCACCTTGAATGAGTCTGTCATTCCGACTGCGCATCTCACCGCTGTCACACTATTCTTGTACATGTCCTGCACTACCCTAACATACTTCTCTGCCACTCCAGACTTCCTCATACAATGCCACAACTCTTCTCTTGGCACCCTATCATAAGCTTTTTCTAAGTCCACAAACACACAATGTAACTCTTTCTGTCCTTCTCTGTACTTTTCCAACAGTATTCTCAGAGCAAACATTGCATCTGTAGTGCTCTTTCTCGGCATGAAACCATATTGCTGCTCACAGATCTTCACCTGTTTTCTAAGCCTAGCTTCTACTACTCTTTCCCATAACTTCATGCTGTGGCTGATCAGCTTTATGCCTCTGTAGTTACTGCAGCTCTGCACATCACCCTTGTTCTTGAAAATAGGAACCAGCACACTTCGTCTCCACTCCTCAGGCATCCTCTCACTTTCCAAGATTTTATTAAACAATCTGGTTAGAAACTCTACTGCCATCTCTTCTAGACATTTCCATGCCTCCACTGGAATGTCATCTGGACCAACTGCCTTTCCACTCTTCATCCTCTTCATAGCAGCCCTCACTTCTTCCTTGCTAATCTCTTGTACTTCCTGATTTACTCTCACCACATCATCCAGCCTTTTCTCTCGCTCATTTTCTTTATTCATCAACTCTTCAAAATATTCCCTCCACCTTCTCAGCACACACTCCTCTCTTGTCAGCACATTACCATCTGCATCTTTTACCACCCTAACCTGCTGCACATCCTTTCCAGCTCTGTCCCTTTGTCTAGCCAATCGGTACAAGTCCTTTTCTCCTTCCTTACTATTCAACTTCTTGTACAGCTCGCAATATGCCTTTTCCTTTGCTTTTGCCACTTCTCTTTTTGCCTTACGCTGCATCTCCTTGTACTCTTGTCTACTTTCTTCATCTCTCCGACTATCCCAAAACTTTTTCGCCAACCTCTTTCTCCTTATGCTTTCCTGGACCTCTTCATTTCACCACCAAGTCTCCTTGTCTTCCTTCCACTGTCCAGATGTCATACCCAGTACTGCCCTAGCTGTCTCCCTCACCACATCTGCAGTACTTTTCCAGTTGTCCAAAATTGCTTCCCCTCCAACCAGTGCTTCTCTCACCTGCTCGCTAAATTTCACACAACAGTCTTCCTCCTTCAGCTTCCACCATCTGATCCTTTGTTGAGCTCTCACTCTCTTCTTCTTCTTTACCTCTAAAGTCATCCTACAAACAACCGTCCTGTGCTGTCTAGTGACACTCTCTCCTGCTACCACTTTACAGTCTGTGATTTCTTTTAGCTTGCATCTCCTATAAAGAATGTAGTCCACCTGTGTGCACCTTCCTCCACTCTTATATGTTACCCTGTGCTCCTCCCTTTTCTTAAAGTAGGTATTCACCACAGCAATTTCCATCCTTTTCGCAAAATCAACTACCATCTGTCCTTCCCCATTCCTATCCTTGATACCATATCTACCCATTACTTCCTCATCACCTCTGTTCCCTTCACCAACATGCCCATTGAAGTCTGCTCCTATCACCACTCTTTCATGCTTTGGTTCACTCTCCACCATCTCATCTAACACACTCCAGAAATCTTCTTTCTCCTTCATCTCACAACCAACCTGTGGGGCATATGCACTGATGATATTCATCATCACCCCTTCAATTTCCAACTTCACACTCATCACCCTGTCAGACACTCGCTTAACCTCCAACACACTTTTAACATACTCTTCCTTTAAAATGACCCCAACACCATTTCTCTTCCTGTCCTCACCATGGTACAACAACTTGTACCCACCGCCGATGCTCCTGCTCTTACTTCCCTTCCACTTGGTCTCTTGCACACACAATATGTCTACCTTTCTCCTCTCCATCATATCAGCCCATGTGGCTGAGCCCACCCCATGTGGCTGAGTTATCGCGTAATCCAAAAATAATAATACAAAATCAATAACTTAATTGTCCATACTTTAACTAACAGCTATATAGTCCTTCAACCATGAATTGTATTTTCAGAGAATTTAGACAATTTTCACATATGCAGAAAACATCAGTTCCTTATGCTGGCATTTAAACTGATTGACATTTGGACGTCACTTGAGTCCCTTCGTCATATTATTCCATATTTTTGAGCCACAAGTAGAAACACAGAAACCTTTCCTGGTCGTCCGAGTGCCAGCAATTTTAAAATGATACAAGCCTCTTAAATTATATTTTCCCTCTCTCTCCTTACAAAAATTCTTGAATTCTGAGGGGCATTTGCTTATTTACGTATCACTTTATACATTAATTGCACAGTTTTAAACGTAATCATATCGTGAAGTTTTAATATTTTAGATTTAATAAACAGTGAATTGGTGTGATCTCGATAGCCTGCATTATGAATGGTTCTTAATGCTCTTTTTTGAAGAATGAATAATGGTTGCAATGTGGTTTTATAATTATTACCCCAAACTTCAGCACAGTAAGTCAGGTAGGGAGCAACCAATGAACAATACAGAGTATGAAGTGCTTTGCAATCAAGAACATGCCTTACCTTATTTAGTACTGCAATACTTTCTGACACTTTCTTTTGAATATGTTGAATATGAGCTTTACAATGAATTCTTTCATCAATAATAACACCTAAGAACTTATTTTCTTTGACACACTCTGTAATTATCCCTTGTATATTTAACTGAATTTATATGTCTTTATTGTAATTCCCAAATAATATTATTTTAGTTTTAGACAAATTTAGTGATAATTTATTAATATCAAACCATCTCTTTAACTTTATTATTCCTACATCTAAATCAGACAATAATTACTGCAGATTTTCTCCTGAACAAAACAGGTTTGTATCATCTGCAAACAGAACTGCCTTAAACAGATCTGAAACTTCACATAAATCATTAATGTACAAAATGAATCATTTTGGTCCCAACACAGAACCCTGAGGAAGCCCACAAACGATGTCCAGATATGAAGAGCAGCAATTCCTGAGTTTAACAAGTAAGTAATTTTTAATCCAGTTCAAAGCCATCCCTCTAATCCTGTACAGTTCCATCTTTTGAAATAATATGTTGGGATCTATTGTATCAAAAGCCTTTCTCAGGTCAATAAATAAACCTTTTACTCTTTCCCTTTGGTCCATATGACTACTGATCTCTTCTACTGAATTGAGCAGAGCCAGTGCAGTGGACCTATCTGGTCTAAAACCATAATGACTTTCATCCAGCAGGTTATGTCATTCAATAAATTTATCCAATCTGCTATTGTAAAGTTTTTCCAATATCTTAGAAAATTGTCACAATAGAGACACAGGCCTGTAATTTGTACAAAGATTTTACTGCCAGATTTGAATAAAGGTATCATTTTTGCCACTTTCATACTATTTTGAGCTCGAGGAAAGAAGCTGTTTTTCAGCCTTGTGGTGGGGCTTTAAAGGCCTGAGAACGCCTGCCGGATGGAAGCAAAGAAAAAGGTGGTGTGAGGGGTGTGTTCCGTCCTGCAGAATACTGCTTGCTCGGTGGAGCCAGCAGTATTTTACATGTACTAACTACCTTAATAATTTCCCTTTCATCTACTGGACCAAGAAACGTGTGTGGATTTCTGTCAATTAATTGCTGATTTTCCCATGGGCTGTGTGGAATTTCAGCTGTCAGATCTGGTCCAACATTAGCAAAGAATTTATTAAAACTATCCACTGCTTGACTCATGTCATATTCATCTTTGTTCTTATACGTAAAATATGTTGGATAGGGATTTGATTTTGATTTATTTGTTATAATAGTATTCAATATTTTCCATGTTTCCTTTATGTTGTTTTTTATTGTCATTTAGTATTTTTCCAAAGTATGATTCTTTTACAATTCCACATGATAGTTGTTAATTTATTTTTATTGTCCTTATATTTAATCTCTACCTCTCTTGATTTAGTTTTAATGAATTCTCCGTATAGCATATTTTTTTTCTTGCAAGCCCTTTGAAGACCTTTAATTATCCATGGATGACTCTAAAATAAATATATAAATAAATAAATAAATAATGTGCCCACTCCTGCACACTGTACTGCTGGGGGCAGTAGTACAATGTGTGGCACATGGTGCATAAGGCCTGAAACACACTGCAAGGGTCATGTTCGCTTCATGGCTGTGTTGTGTGTTGATTTTCATTTTGGCGTTCTTGTTCACAGCTTAAACTCTGCATGAGGAATGCATCCCAGAAATATCTCAGACGTGTATGTTGAATTGTGTGACCCACACCCCTCGAGACCTTTAGACATCATACCGGCAACATGAAATAATTAACACCTTTTTGCTGGAATTTCTTTGACTGGGAAAGAACTTATAGACATGAGAATTACATAAAATTTTTTAAAAACCATTTCAGCGATTGAAGAAAAAAACGATATCACTGCTGTCTGGTTAGAAGACGTTGCTTTCTGCTCTTCTATTTTTTTCTAAACATTCCTCAACTAAGCCTACAGGGATGGTGGCCAAGCACTTAAGTGTGTTTGTTTCTAGTGTGGAAGGTTCCCAATTCCAGACCACCCCTGTCCATTCTCCATGTCTTGTGGAGTTGTATCAGGAAGGGCATCTGGTGTGAAACTTGTGCCAAATCAACAGCAGATCCAGCTGGGATCTGCTGCGGTGACCCTGTGTGAAACAGGGAAAAGCCAAAGGGATGGACTTATCTCAGTTAAACCCACGTGGAGCTCTGGGACTCGCAGTCTCTGGATTACAAGAATAATCTAACAAGATAAATGCTGACAATGGGCTTATGTGTCTTCATATGTCCATACTTATGTTTACATACTATAAAACATTCAACACAAGGTGTGCTTTCAGAGTCTGGATCAGCAAAACAAGGCAGTAAAAACACACACACACACACACACACACACACACACACACACACACACACACACACACACACACACACACACACACACCACACACACACACACACACACACACACACACAGATAAGAACAACTGATTGTACACTGTAAAACAGTCACCATGTGGAATAAAACTCATTATCAAAGACAAATGATGGGCAGGGTTGGGTACAATTACTTTGAAATGTAATCCAAAAATAATCAGATTACAAGTAATCCAAATGTATATACATACATACATACATGTAATCCACATGTATTCTTTCAAAGTAATCCTACCCAACCTTGATGATGGAGATAGATTGAGCAATGATGTAACACAAACGCAGCTTGGTGTAAATATATTTACACACAACTGCTGCGTGAGACGCGAGAGTCTGACGCGACGCGGCCGCGACGCTTGCGGTGTGTTCCACGACTAACTGCCACTGGGTGCTGGCAGACGTGTGTACTTGTACGAGTTCCCTTGTTAAATGATAAATATTGTGCATATAATTTTTCTCAAGTTCCAGTTCCGGCCCCAGGGACAGCACTTTGACACCACTGGTGTCACTTCTAAAAATGTTGTATTTTTAAAAAGTTTGGTTGTGTAAGTTATATTATAAACTGATATTTGGCTTTTGAAACGGCCAATTTGCATTTGGTTTTGGTTTCTTTTGTGATAAATGGACAAATAAAAAAAGAGAGAGGTAGACATATGCAGAGTGAGGAGAGGTGGCTTATGGGTAATGAAGTCCTTACTGCGTTGATGTCAGTGGGAGGAGAGAGAGAGAGAGAAAAAGAGAAAGAAAGAGCGCTCATTCGTGTGGAGATATGAGTGTGTGATGAAGAAGTGAGTTTTCTGACCGGATTAAACAGCTTTTTTTTTTTTTTAGCAGACCTCCGCCGGAAAGGAGGCGGGGGACGACGTTGGAAAATGCCAGAAGAAGAGCAGGAAGCGAGGGCGTCCTGATTAAAGATTCCGCGCGGGAGAACCGACGGTTCGGGTTGTTTCGGATGACTGAGGACAAACTGCTTCACTCCCTCCCGGATGGGGTAAAAAGAAGAAGCGGTATTGTCTCGAAAAGACGAGTCCAAAGCTCTTCCAGGCGGCCCAAACCCAAAAGGGAAGGGGAGGAGAGGGGCGAAGAAAACGCCCTGTTGCTGCAAATTCAAACTTTATCGGTCAGTCGGGAGGGAAGAAAAAACAAAAATAAACCCGCAGCATCTCTGAACTGACGGGGAATGTGAGTATAATAAAGATTAATAAATAGATGTAGTTTGTTTATTTTTCACACTCGAGGCCAAAGACGGACGGAGGTTGGGGGAAGTTTGGAATATTTTGTTTTTCCTGTCGGGGGCCTGAGAGGCCCGCGGCCATTAGCCACCGACAGCCCGGGCTCACATGTAAAACCAACACACGTCGGCATCCAGGCTGCAGACATGTCCGAGGGAGCCGAGAGGAGGTCGGAGAACCGGCTGAAGAAGCTGGAGGACATGATCAGAGACCCCAGATCAGCCATCAACCTGGAAAGTTTGCTGGTGAGTTTAACCGGATCGGGACGTCCGCCGTCCGGACACTCCGAGCTAACAACAAAGATCAGAACTGTCATTATTCTCTGTCCAGTCCCAGAGACACTGTCTGTCCACTCGTTCTGTTATAATAACACATCAGATCCACACCTGCCAAAATAACAGCACGTGTACAACATTATCTGGACCTGAATCACAAATCAGAGGTGGTTCTTGGGGACAGGAGTTGGACTTCCACAATACAGACTGATGGTTCCATTCCCAGTTCCTTTGTCCTTGGACAGCACACTGCGTTGTCCCAGTCCACCCAGCTGTAAATGGGTGCCAGCCACAGCTGGGTAGGTAACCGGCAGTGGATTGGCGTAAACTCTCATCCGTTTCACAGTACGGCATCCTGCAATGAGTATTGACCGGATGGGCCTCCGGGCCGCGTACAACCGACTATTTCTTCGATATGACCGTCCCGATTCTACAAGTAATGCAGTTTGATTTTGCAATATATTTAATTTTTGTTTGCTTTTTGGAAATCTAGACCATGGAAAAAAGTTAAAGCTGTATGGCCTCTGGGTTTTTTAAGATTTAAGTGATTAAAAACATTTTTATTTTAACACCACTATAATTTTTAGCATTTAAAGAAAGGATTCATAATATATTACCCATATGATACCCACAGTTTATAATTTAGACCCCTGAAGGGGAGAAATTCAAGCGATCAAAGGCCATGACCTACGTTTGGGAGCGACATCATAAATCATGTGGTGGGGGCTTCCCGCGATCTGCATGATCGATGCTGGGAAGGACATGGCGACTGCTAATCGGAGTTTAACAAAGGCAGTGTGACATCAGCTGGCTGCTTCAACAAAATAAACCGACATGACGGAAAATTCTCAAACAGCTTATTCCTGTATAAATCTGATGTTTCTCATATATTGTAAAAGAGGCAGAGAAATAAACACTTCAAAATAAAAAAAAACCCAGTTTTTTAAATCAGATAACACCTCTGAAGTGATTTACAAAATGTCTTATGGATGTTTGCGTACACGCCCCAAGAGAGTGACTTAAACAAGTGGGTTAGGTCAAGGTCACCTCAAAACCTCATGAATGTGCACGTGTTTCCTCCTGGAATCCGTCTGCATGATGGTGTGAGAAGGAAGAGGCAGTATTTGCCATGGTGCACATTGCATTTTTAAGTACAAACACTCATGTAAAGGCGACATATCGAGGCCAGCAAAATGACTGTGTTCATCTTCATATGTCAAGCGATAAGTCACTGGAGGGCAATTCTACGGCAACAGGATTACAATCTGAGCTAATCTGTCGTGGTTAGATGTCATATGTCCAGATTTTGCTGCTTTTGTAATTCCGTTACCATCGAATTGCCCTGGAGTAATTATGGCGACAGGCCCGACCGTGCTCTGCTGCTGCAGGGACCCGTACATGCTGATCAGCGGGCCGCCCTGATCAATGCAGCTGAGGCGCCGGCCAAGAGAATCGGTGGTACCGTGTTCGGGCTCGGCACACCGACAGTTCAGCTCATAAATGGTCTGCTTCTCATCTGTTAAACATGCAAATTAAGACTTAATAATAATAATAATAATAATAATACATTTTATTTGTAATGCAGTTTACATTCATGGAATCTCAAAGTGCTAAAGACTTAATTTTTGCACTCTCTGGCTGCAGCTCCTTCAAGTAAATAATCGTTAGTGCTCAGTTTGATCTCTGGGGAAATTCCTCACAGTCTGCTGAATGGAAGCAGTACTGCCTTTCCAACTTATTCGTGCTAACAGTTGAATTTGAATTGCAGTGATTCTTGACTTTAAAAACATTTCTCATATTGGAGAATTAAATCTCACAGTATTGTGTGTCTGTAGTTTTTTTTTTTTTCACTCCTAATACAAAAAAAAAAAAACCCAGTTAGGTTTCACTTTTCTTTCTTTTTTTTATATATCTCAAGTCAAGATAGTTGGCATATTTCTGTTACAAACAATATGCAAAGGTGTGTAGGGCTGGGTATCAATCAAAAATTTTCAATACCGGTGTTGGAGACCGAACGGTCTGCCCCTAAAAATCGGTCCGCCTTTTGCATCTGCGCATGCGTAATTTCGGACCACAGCAGCACGTCTGAGACGGAGTCCCTTCACTCAAAGCAATCAAATGGATTAATGGGATTATTAACCATCAGATGATAAAGGTAAAACCTCTTAAATCATTCTAAGTCAGTTTTAAGCAGAAACGAGGCAAAATTCCGTGACGCTTTGAAATGTCCGATGCGCAGTGAACGCACCAGCAGCAGCTCATTTAGCCACGGTGATCTGATCACTTCTGCCATCTTTTATAATGAAATAATGCTGCATTTATGTGGAAATGATTGTTGTACAAAAGCTTCAGATATCTGTCGTTGAGATAGATGATTACTGGAGGCAGTTTGAAGCAGAAACAAGGTTTTAATGCGTGAACCGCGTCATCGGGGGGACTGAATTTTAGGGGGACTGTTCGGTTGGCGACGCCGGTACCAGTACCAATACCTTCACTTCGATACCGGTTCCTGAACGATACTTTTTTGGATACCAATTTTATAAGATCAATTCTCACAAAAAGAAAATGACATTACACTTAGTACAAATCTTGAGTTTTATTTCGGCTTTGGTAATTTTCAACTCCAGGCAGTTTTCTTAAAGAAAAAATAAACAACAAATAATTTCCAGTGCAAAAGAACACTTGAAAACACTCTATAGATTTGTCAAAAGCATTTCCTTTCAGACATTTTGGCATGAATGTCACTCTGTACCTGTGACCTGAGCTCAGCTGGCTGCTGCGCATCAGGGCAGGACGTCTCATTTTGGGAGGAAAAAACATTTTGATCGATTGCAGTTTGTTTGTATTACAATGTTTGGAAAGAGGTGTCATTTGATTTAAACTGCGATTCCCTTTGAAGTTATTAATTCCGACCGGATTCTATCTTTCTAGCTTGACTTGGCAGAGAGCCGCGCAGCGTTTGGAGCTGTGAGAACTGAACGGAGGATGATTCTCATTTCTTTCTCGCTACAAGACAGGAGTCCCAGTTAGTGACTTTAATCTGCACAAAAGTGACTCACGATTGACATTTGAATGGCTTTGGTTAAGAAGCAGATTTGCAACTTCCGAAAAGTAGCGAAACAAAGAGCGGGTTGGAGCAGTGCTTCATTGCTTCACAGTGATGCACGTATTAAGTTGCAGTAACATTAAGTAAATTTGCCTGTTGATATCCAGAACATAGTGCCGTCGTTGGTACTCTCTGATGAAGCGGAGTCCAGTGGTGGCGATTTTGAATCAGGCTGCTCGTGCTCTGTAACGTCCACAGGCGCACCTCAATGCTCAGAGGAGGACGGCTGTGGACCGCTCTTCTTGCACGATTAACCTCTGGGTACCGAAACTTGCCACCGAAAGACGAGGCATGTTTTCATACTCGGTACTACCGAAGCATTTTGATTGGTGCCACAAAAGAACAGAAGTTCGGTACCCAGCCCTAAGCGTGCATGCCCAGTTGCAGCTGCATATTTGGCCAGTTGTACATCTGGACTTTTACAACATGTTGAATACTTTTCCTGCACTTCTGTTCTTGTATCGACTGCTAATGTACTGTAGTTATATGCTGTGTGTTTGTGTTAATGGGAGGCATCTTTGTAAAGTGCTTTATATCTATTTAACTAAACTGTAACCCTGACTAAAACACCAACCTATCTTATATTAGACTTTTGTCGTTGCTCTGGCACTCATCACGTGCCACCCTGTCCAGTTGTACATGTGGAGTGGGTGAAATATGGACCCCAACGACAAAGTTGCTATTCTTCTACCCTGAACCACACTGAACCACTGCCTTAAATTTACAAACCCGTTTATCCAAGGCATGGGTGAAAGTATTCCATTGTGAGATGGATTTCCATTTTGGAAAAATTCTTCAGGGCTGTTTCTGTGAAAAGTGTAAATCCGGGGAGGGAAAAGAAAATGCATGTATGATGGGGTAGTGTTGGAAACTCAACCTCCGAGTAGGAGAGCGATCTCTCAGACCACAGGTCTGTCCTTTTGGTGACACTGATGTCACGCCCACAATTCCGTCTGCAACCCATGAGCATCATATTGTAAACGGTCTCTTTTTCTTCATTCAGGTGTATCAAGTTAAAGTAGAGACCTCCACCAATGCTAGTTTCCAATTCCACAAATTTTACCTTTGGAAAAAAATGTTCAAGGTCAAAGTCCTGTTAGAAGTGTCTTTTTATAAGCTAAGTTAGATGTGATCAAATATCAGGAGGATGTATTTAGTTCATGCACTTGAATCAAAAGTTTTTTTTGTGGTGTTAGGTTTTTTCCCAACTTTTTCGGTTTCAGAATTCTTTTCCAGATAATTTTCACAGAACATTGGTTTTCTCTGCTGTGCACAATTTGTTGTTGCTTTTTGGCACTTGGTTTTCGACTGATAACTGGAAGACAAACAGGCATAAAATTGGAACCTCCATCTAGTTTTGGTGGTGTAGGTAAATCCAGAACAGAAAAATGAGTGATTGAGGCACTTCTGACTGAGATATAAAGCAAAATGTACACCAAATGGGCTTTTCAATGTTAAATTCAAATGTCCACAAAATTCACAATCCGGATCAGATCCAGATCAAACTTTCAGGCGAGTCCCAGTCTGCCCCTCATTTTCAATATGAGTGATTGGGGCACGTTTGATTGAGATGTACAACCCCAGTTCCAATGAAGTTGGGACATTGTGTAAAATGTAAATAAAAATAGAATCCAATGATTTGCAAGTCGTCTTCAACCTATATTTAATTGAATACACCACAAAGAGAAGATATTTAATGTTCAAACTGACAGACTTTGTTGTTTTTGTGCAAATATTTGCTCATTTTGAAATGGATGCCTGCAACATGTTTCAAAAAAGTTGGGACAGAGCAACAAAAGACTGGGAAAGTTGATGAATGCTCAAAGAACATCTAATTGGAAACAGGTGAGTGTCATGATTGGATATAAAAGGAGCATCCCCAAAAGGCTCAGCCATTCACAAGCAAAGATGGGGTGAGGATCACCACTTTGTAAACTGCGTGAAAAAATAGTCCAGCACTTTAAGAACAATGTTTCTCAATGTTCAGTTGTAAGGAATTTAGGGATTCCATAATATAATCAGAAGTCCATAATATAGTCCATAATCCATAGTCCATAGTATAATCAGAAGATTCAGAGAATCTGGAGAACTTTCTACATGTAAACGGCAAGGTCGAAAACCAACATTGATGCCCGTGACCTTTGATCCGTCAGGTGGCACTGCATTAAAAACCACCATCATTGTGTAAAGGATCTTACCGCGTGGGCTCAGGAACACTTCAGAAAACCATTGTCAGTGAACACAGTTTGTTGCTACATCTACAAGTGCAAGTTAAAACTCTACCATGCAAAGCGAAAGCCAAACATCAACAACATCCAGAAACGCTGCCGCCTTCTCTGGGCCCGAGCTCATTTGAAATGGGCAGATGCAAAGTGGAAAAGTGTGCTGTGGTCTGATGAGTCCATATTTCAAATTGTTTTTGAAAATCATGGACGTCGTGTCCTCCGGACAAAAGAGGAAAACGACCATCCAGATTGTTATCAGCACAAAGTTCAAAAGCCAGCATCTGTGATGGTATGGGGGTGTGTTGGTGCCCATGACATGGACAACTTACACATCTGTGATGGCACCATCAATACTGAAAGGTACATCCAGGTTTTGGAGCAACACATCCTGCCATCCAAGCAACGTCTTTTTCAGGGACGTCCCTGCTTATTTATTATGAAGCACAAAATACGACAGCGGAGACCCCGGACTGTTGAACAACTGAAGTTGTACATCAAGCAAGAATGGGAAAGAATTCCACCTACAAAACTTCAACAATTAGTGTCCTCAGTTCCCAAACGCTTAATGAGTGTTGTTAGAAGGAAAGGTGATGTAACACAGTGGTAAACATACCACTGTCCCAGCTTTTTTGAAACCTGTTTCAGGCATCCATTTCAAAATGAGTAAATATTTGCACAAAAACAATAAAGTTTATCAGTTTGAACATTAAATAACTTGTCTTTGTGGTGTATTCAATTGAATAAACAGTGAGGAAAATAAGTATTTGAACACAAATAAATAATTAAAAAATCATACATTGTGATTTCCAGATTTTTTTTAGATTATGTCTCTCACAGTGGACATGCACCTAAGATGAAAATTTCAGACCCCTCCATGATTTGTAAGTGGGAGAACTTTAAAAACCGCAGGTAGTTCAAATACTTATTTTCCTCACTGTCGGTTGAAGAGGATTTGCAAATCATTGTATTCTGTTTTTATTTACAACGCCTCAACTTCATTGGAATTGGGGTTGTAATGTAAAATATACATTAAATGTTACATTTAAACAGGCACAAAATCTGTAATCTGACTCAGATGTGGATCAAACTTTGTCAGTTGATAAAGGATACCAGCCTACATAACATTCTCAAATATGAAAGAAATTTGATCTTTTTTGAAAGAGGCATGAATTTTTGAATTTTCTTTCAGTGTTAAAGATCTTCTGCCTTTTGACCTATGACCTTGAGAATTGAATCAGTTCTTGCTTATCAGGATATAAATCTTCAGTAAAAATTTCATAGCGATGTATGAAAAATTGTGGGCTCCAGCCTGTTCACAAACACAAACAAACGGGGACAAAAACAGAGGTTATGTTTGCCTTTTTTTTTTTTTCTCCTCAAAATGGTCCCACTTCTGATGTTGGACAGTATTTTGTACACTGGCTTAAACGTGCTGTCCCTAAAAACCGTGTGTTGATGTCTTTTGTCTGTCCATTTTATGAAATTTTATATCTCTATTATTGTAAGTTTTGTTGCAACTGAAAAATGTATGTTTATCAGATAACTGAGATTTTTAAGGATATTATTCATAATTTCCTTTTAATTTTGAAATATGTAGCATCCTTAGACACTTTTTATGAAGCGGGTGTAGTCACACTTTCCCTTTGAATTGAATGGGAAAGCGTGTCCAAACTTTTGACTGGTAGTGTATGTGTTCATGACCTTATCCAGAGGCATTTCTTCAGTGCTTTTAATTGAGTTGGTTGCACTTTCCTTTCTCTATGTCAAACACTCTGTCATGCACTCCCACTATGTTCCATCTTATTTTTCTAATGTGTCCTGAGCGCTCTGCTGAATGCTGCTGATGTTTACTTCCTGCACATGTGCTACAGATAGAGAGGTGGTGAGTGTTCTTGACAAAAGTTGAGTGGGAAGCATGCGTAGGAGAGGACAAGCTGCAGTTTTCCATTTTTAGCTGCTTCTACTGGCGCTGGGATCAAGACGTTTTGCTGCTGAGGGTGGGCTTCTGTCTCACACGCAGTCTACGTATTAGAGGACATTGCATTGAGATACATAAATTCTTTGGTTTTACCCTAAACGTTACCAATGCTGAAACAGGCGTAAACCATTATGCTGCTAACCTGAACCTAACTGACAAACACAAACTGAAACAGTAATAATATTCAGTCTGTCTTCCATGTGAATCTCTCTGTCACAGCAGTACTCAAGGGTCCTCCAGGGAGACCTTGTACTAAAGTTTCCTGGTTATCACTTAAGACTGATATCTAAGTCTCACAACTGTGCTGATGCTGGAAGCACCAGGAAGACTTGGACCCCTATTCTCTTGCAAAGACATCGGTATAAAAACATCAAACACCTCTGTCCAGGGACCTCGTCAAACCGTAAGCTCTTCTCAGGCATATCTCATGCCCAAAGACCAAAGTCCCAGAGACACGAATGTCACTGCAGAAAAGGTACATACATACATACAAACCACATACAGGTGCACTTCTAGTGGTAGAGTCCAGGAAGTAATTAGAAGCCTGAATCTTAGTATTGATCATAGACATACACACGCACATATATAAAATTAAAGGAACACTTTAAGGCTGCAGCTATCAATTATTTTAGTAATTGATTATTCTATCGATTATTCTGGTGATTAATCGAGTAATCGGCTAAAAAGTACTTTTGCTTTTTAAACAACATCAATAGTCCAGGGCTCTCCCTAAGTAATGGCAAAATGTCGCTGTACTATCACGCAGATTGTCAAATTCAGTGTATCCCTTTTCCTGGGTACTTATTTATTATTTCACGTCTTTACAAGTTTTGGATCTTTCTCGGAGTCCGGAGCTCAGCACTCCCCTGACACCGGACCGTAAGCGTAGGCGGTCGGTGTCATCCTCAGTCAGGCTGCACGTGAACGTGAGCACAGCCTGTGAAAAACTGGTCCCTTGGAGGGGTGTGACAGTTTACCTAAACTGACTCCAAATGACTAAATGAACTGCTTTTATTTATTATTTTTTTTCAGAAATGCGTTCCGTTCTCAAAACGGTACATGTGCTCTCTCTCCCTCCCTCTTGTCTCGCCGTCTCTTTAGAATGCTGAAACAATGAACAAGGTATGTTTGTGAGTACTGGCATTTTTTGGGGGTGGGGTGGGGCATACAATGGACTCTGAACCTGATCTGATGTTATGAGCCCTGACGAGGCAGCAGTGCATCCTGCTGTACGTCTGCAAAGGAGAGTGCCATTTGGTTTCCATCTACTGTTTGGAGAGTGGAATGCATTTCCGAAAATAAATAAAAGTACTTCATTTAGTTATATTTGGAGTCAGTTTCACTTTAAATGCGCAGTAAGTATGTATGTATGCACCACTCTGCATTTAATCATTAGTGATCGATCTCTGCTCCCCTCCACAGCATGTCTTTTTCCTGGTTCTCTCCCTCAGCCCCAACCAGTCCCAGCAGAAGACTGCCCCTCCCTGAGCCTGGTTCTGCTGGAGGTTTCTTCCTGTTAAAAGGGAGTTTTTCCTTCCCACTGTAGCCAAGTGCTTGCTCACAGGGGGTCGTTTTGACCGTTGGGGTTTTACATCATTATTGTATGGCCTTGCCTTACAATATAAAGCGCCTTGGGGCAACTGTTTGTTGTGATTTGGCGCTATATAAAAAAAAAATTGATTGATTGATTGATAAGTCTATTTCAGATGATCAGCATGGACCCTTTTTCTCTTGAAAGGCTTTATTTTACTCTCTTGTGTCACATTGGAAAGCTGTAGCTTTTGGCGCTATAGATTGGCTCTTACATGGCATATGCGCATGTTCTAGTCCTCTGTTTTTTTCTGGGGATGTTACAACGCCATACACAGGCCTGGCATATGTACTGCAACATTAAACAGAGCTTTGAGGCACAGAATTTGCCTCGAACATTTTTTTGTAATCGAATTATTGGAGTTACTCGAGTAATCGTTTCAGCCCTACAACATTTTTGAATCATAGTAAATGAACCTGAACCTCTGGGTTAGTTGGGGAGGGTGGGGTGTGTGTGTAATCGTTTTCAGTGCTTTGGTGTTCAGGAATTAACTACAGGTTTTACAGGTGGAGGCAACTGACATTTTTCTTCAGATCCTTTCTGACAAATTTTTCACTATTTTGCATTTGGCTGTGGTCAGTGCCCATGCTGGCAGCGTGATGTGGTACCTGGACCCTCCAGAGGTTGCACATGTAGTCTAATGCCTTCAGGATGGCATATCAATATGTGTCATTATCAGAAGGTTTGCTGTGTTTCCCAGCACAGTCTCAAGACTGTAGAGGAGATTCCAGGAGAGAGGCAGTTACTCTGGGAGAGTTGGACAGGGCCGTAGAAGGTCCTTAACTCATTAGCAGTACGTTCCTTTGTGCAAGGAGGAACAGGATGAGCACTGCCAGAACCCAACAAAATGACCTGTGGCAGGTTACTGGTGTGTGTGTCTGGGGATGCACCAATCCACAGTTTTTCACTTCCAATCCAATCCCGATACCTGATACTATTCCAATACCAGAGCTGTTTGTTTTAATATTATTATCATTATTGTTGATTTTACATGAAGATTTTCTTAAAAAGAATACCTGAAAGTTCAGTTACAACTTACCAGAAGGTGAATCTAAGATGAAAGCCTGGATTTGATGTTTTATTTGTTTTGTTGTTGTTTTTTTTATGACCTTCATGTACAGCACTTTGCTTCACTTTTGGCTTTTCAAAAGTGCTCTATAAATAAAGCTGAGTTGAAATTTTAAACACAGATACGTATTAGGCCATGGAAGACTCCACTGAATTTTGGAGGTGATCTGGGTTGCTGGTCGTCAGAAACCTCAGATTGCTTTTGTTTTAAATGGCGTTGTTTTGTTTGCGTCTCCTCACTGCCAGTCAGCAAGTTGCTTATGTTCCTTTTTTCCTGCTGTCTGCCAGAGGTGGAGTCAGTGTGTGTCTGTGTGTGTGCGTGCAGACTGTGAAGGAGCCTGCATCACTCTGTGTAGATCATTTGGAGAAACAAATGGAATTTGTTTGCTTACTGCTTTCTTCCAAACGAGGAACATAAGAGCCAAAGCGTGCAGATCCATGTGTGTCGAGTCGTGTGTCTGTACCAGATCAGAATGCGCTGCCCACACGTTTGGACACACAGCTTGACCAGCTTATTACAAAGTAGACATTTTATATGAGCTGATGTTCGCTGAATAGAGACGCTGCCTACGATGAGTTTTAATCTGATCTGTACATAGTGATGTTTTGACATGCTGTAATTCGCACAAAAACTTAAAACTGACAAAACGTTGAAGGTGTTGTAGCATGACACATCGCACAACGAGTCAAAAGACAGAGAAAAACCATGCTGCAGAGTAAATGTGTCCAGTGCTAACGTTAAGAGCCCTAATCCAATTCAAAGCTGTGCAGTGAAAATAAAAGTTTACATTTACTCTGACAGTGTTAAAGTCTCTGCTGCTCACACATTAAAGCTGCTGTATGTAGATCTTTGAACACGGCAGCAAACACTATATCCATCCAATATTAATGTGTTTTTAACATTTTAAACATTATTTATGACTTTTTTTAAGTCCTCCGCCCCCTCACTATAGCAATCGCTCACATATTACATTCTTCTAGAAAAACCGCTGGCAATATGAATGATTTTATGAGAATGGTACCATTCATCACATTCACCCTTACCAACATGCATTGGACTTTTTATGACATTTATGTAACCAAATAAAAATCTATTGTGATCGAGACCTCTTTTACAAGGGTGACCCGGCCATGAAACTATACGACATCAGGATAACCATTAAAATATAGTAGAGAAGCTTGAATCTTCAACTGGACTGGGTTGCTTGACGTGAAGACGTTTCGCTTCAAATCGCAGAAGCTTCCTCAGCTAAAATTCTTGCTCTGGTGGTCTGACTTCTGTCTTGACTCTTGTAGAGAAGAATAATCAAGAAGTCACAAAGGGACTTAAAGGAAGTTAAAATATTAGCCAGAGAGAAGAAATGGTTTGAGAGAGGGGTCAAGGAGGCATTCTTTGTGAAGCGTTTGAAACCCAGCCTTAACCGGGGAGGGGGTCTGAGACATGCTTTATCCCCTGTTTACAATGGGGTACTCAGGTCAAAGCAGTTTCAGTCTTTTGTTCATGGTAATGAGTCATTCACGTCATCAGCAGAGTCGTCAAGGGAGCCATCAGGAGAGGGTCTGTCCCATCATTAGGAGGGACAGCTGCCCTGTCATTAGGAGGGTGCTAACTACAGCACAATAGGGGCTAATTAGAGCTATTGTTTAGTCACTGCCCTATAGCAGTCTGCCTCTCGGTAGGAGGGGTCTGGTTAGGTTTAAAACTCCAGCTTTTGTGACTTTTTGATTAGTCTTCTCTACAAGAACCAAGACAGAAGTCAGACCACCAGAGCAAGAATTTTACCTGAGGAAGCTTCTGCGATTTGAAGCGAAACGTCCTCGCGTCAAGCAACCCGGTCCAGTCAAAAATTCAAGCTTCTCTACTATGGAAACCACCTGGACAACTGAGAGCCTACACAGAAACATTAAAATATATCAAATACTAGAAGCACTCAGAGAGTGCAAACCTCCGCCAAGGCCATGGGGTCACTGACGCCATAACATCTACACGCCGTGGAATCATTGAACCTAAAAAAGTCTAACAATGATGTTTGCTCAGTAGTAAAAAAAACCTTCATCTGCTGTGACTGGATAGCATGTATCCTTAGCGCTTGGCATCACAGTTTATTGCAACTTGCACCTTTCCCAGAAGCTACTGTCATCTGAGCACTGATATTGCACTACATGTGCTTATAGACAAAAACAAATAAGAGACGAAATTCAATCTATTATTCAACTAAACTGCAAATATATGAATTTTTTAACATTTATGAAACACTTCTCTAAACAAGGCCATAGGATCACTGATCCTAGAGATTCCCTCCTTGGCACAGTGATCTATTTCTTTTTTGTCTCTTTCTCTAAAATTGTATATAATATCATTAGATTATTAATATATAAACAAAAATAGATTTAAGAAATATTACAATTTGAAAACAAATGCACCCGAACGCGATGACAGCTGCAACTGCTTAATGCTAACTTTTAAGATTGAAAATGCCATAGACATGCTAACGCGTTAGCATCGGGATCACCACTAAAATTTAATCACTTGTTCCTCTTGTCATTTCCAACCACTCCACAAAATTTCATCAAAATCCGTTCAAAACGTTTTGAGTTATCCTGCTGACAGACAGACAGACCCGCCCGAAAACATAACCTCCTTGGCAGAGGTAATAATCATTTCGTATCTGATGACGCATTTGCTCTCACAACTTGACAGTGACATGCAGTGTTGCCATGACATGCGTTGCGCAATGTTCACATCTCGTTCAACGAAATTTGTGTGCCAGAAGTTTTGAACATTTTACAGTTTTCTTTGCGCACTGGCACACAGCCGTGCACACTTTACTGCACGTTTACTCACTGGCATGTAAAATTGTGTGCCAGTGCAGGGATCAAATTTGTGCAAGTGGCGAGGTGACTTAAGATTTAAGACACAAGCACTGTTCAAAAGATTTCCATTGTCAGTTTCTTAAAATAGAGCACAAAGCGTTCAGAGAAATCAGCCGTGTCAGTGTCACGTCAGTTTGGAGGACATTCAAAGCAGAGGGAGCAGAAAAACGAAAAGCTTTCATTCCCGTTTCAGTTCAAACACGAGGTACAAAAAAATACAGCCTGTCATTTGAGTGTAGAGGATGACGGCTTTCATAAGACTTGCATAAAGAACTTGTGTGAGGTGGACATACATGGTTCCTTTATGGAATCCACCAAATGGGACCATCCACAGGAAGAAAGGGAGCAGCCAACCCACGTCATTTTTGGACGTAGCTTCCAAGGTGCACAGATGACGGTGTCCACAGCACACCCACCCAGATCTGAGACCGCATTTATCAACCAGTGTGTGGAAAAGGTTCTAAATGCTGTCATAGCAACAAAATTTAGTATGTGTGTAAGTACAGAAAGTGGCGCTCTGTGCTTGCTCAACTTGACACAGTGGATGAACTAATTCATCAAGTTGCAGAGTTAGTTCTGTGGGTCACAGACTGTAACGTACACGCCACAGTGAAATGAAGTTGACCTTACAAAACGTGAACTGAATTGATAAGGAATTAGGCCGATAAGAAAAACTAATAATGGCATTGATATTGATAAAGTCTCATCAATTCCCCGTCCCGTTTGCGTAGCTGTCTGAGTTGGGAGACTGATTTGGAAAGTGAGTGTCTGGAACATTTGCCGTCTTTTGTTTGTCAAAAGAGAGACTAGTCCACACATTCCAAACAGCCAGCCGACTCACCGCAGACATCATAAGCGTGCAGACACGGTGACCATAGAAACTGCAAATCACGATATTGCTTCTCTTGGCGTTGGGTTGAGAGTGACCTGAGGTATCGGGGAGCTTTCCGCAGTGCAAACACAGGTGATTATTTGGCAGCACATTGCTGACTGAAGTGCAGGACTTACTTGGTAACCTCAAGTACAGCAAGCGATTGTTGAGGGCAAGTGAAGAATTTGAGATTTAAAACGACAGCAACAAAAACGGACACTTGATTGCAGACACATAAGGTGCCTTTCTGCTGTCATTGCCATGCTAAAGAGAGTGACCTCACTGAGTAAATAACCAGCAGTTATATCACAGCTCAAAGTCCTTGGAAGTGACTGCACTTTCCCTTTTCACTTTTTGCTTTATCTCTGTTCTCTGGCTGTGTTTCTCCATCAGCTTTTGGTCAACCCCTCCTCTCAGATTGCTCAAACACACGGCACATATTTTAAAGCCCCATACCAAGGATTTTAGGTGTTTGAGTCCTAAACATGCAACTAGTATACAGTAACCGACAAACATTTGCAGCACACGTATTGAGAACTGGTATTAAAACACAGCCAGTGTTGGTCAGAACCAAAACATCAATGAGTCTTGACGAATCGTGTGTTTATTGATACTTAGCCAGCCTGCCTACTGATGTAAACATGTAAGAATATACATTGGCAACAGGCTGCAATTCAAAAGAACTAATAACTACACACACTCCTCCATCAGATCGCAGCGACACTCCCCCCCTTGGCGTATGTGTGCATCCATAATAAGACTGATCATCAGTGGATGTACGTCGCTATCGTGTCAATTTCACGTTAAGGCAGAGGCAAGTGTCCCGAAAAAGAAGTCATAACGTGTGATTCTGTTGTGTGACCTGCACACACTTGCAAGTAGATCTGCACAGTGCTCATTAACACAGCTGCGTGAAGTCAGGTCCACAAATAATTGGACAGCGAGACGGTATTGTGGTTGCTAGAGCCCGACTGATAGGAAGAGTGAAGATTGGAGGATTTTTTTTTTTTTTTAAACTGATAAAGATTTTGAAATAAGATCATGGTATATTGACTGATACTACACACACAACACAACGATTTCCCCTAACAATTTTTTTTTTGAAGTTCCTGTAATGAGTCCCTACCAAGATAGCATGACATAATGCAGTTTGAAACTAAACTTATTTTGTGATACAGTGATTCATATTTTAAAAAGGTGTTATAGACTTGGGCCATGTCAGTAGCATAGCTCAAGCAGAGGGTCACTCCTTTGAGTCTGGTCTGCTTGAGGTCTCTTCCTCAAATCATCAGATGGAGTTTTTCCCTTACCACTGTCACCTTTGTGCTTGCTCTTGGGGTTGGTAAGATTAGACTTTACTTGTGTGAAGTTCCTTGAGGCAACTTTGTTGTGATTTGGTGCTATATAAATGAAAAATGAAATGTATAGATAAATGTCCACTCAGTGCCTGAAGTAATGGGCCATTTTCTCCATATGATTGGCCCTTCTCAGACATCAGTGAACTTATGCAAAGTGGAATAAAATAAATAATTCAAGGTTTGAAATTTTTTTCAGTCTGCAGTAAACCACAACTTGAGCCAATTTAAATTACAGTTAAATATGATGCTAACTTAATTATTTTATATTTCATGTCATTTGATGGTATGCATAGGTCATAAATAATGTTAAAATGCATTAGTATTGGATGGATATGGCATTTACTTCCTACTTGAAAATGTGCATACAGTAGCTTTAATCTAGTGAGGCAGTGTCAGGCACTGGACTCTTGGGTTATTGTCTAGAGATGATTAAAATTTGGAACCGATTGGTCAAGGTCAAGCAAAAGATGGCTAAAAAAAGACAAACATTTACCATATCTCTCACCAGTGTAGCTAGAAATTTGTTCAGAAGCTCATGTTGATCAGTAAAGTATTTGTGACCGATTTGTATGTGACTTAATGATGCATCAACCCTCCACAATGGAGTTTGATGATTTACTTGGATTACTTAATTACCGGAGTTACATTGTGCACTTCCATGACTGGTTTCAAATTATACGACATTCGCAACAGCGGCGGAGACTACCAAAAACAGAGTACTCATGTTTCCAACAGCGTTTACGTAGCTTTGAGGAGAACATCCCAGCAGGCGCTTGTATGAATTGTAGCTGCTAATGATAACAGAGCCACAGATTAATTCCAAAGTTTAAATAACTGTGATGTCCTGTTGTGATGACTCATTTTAAGTGATAACTGTTCATTTTGATGCAGTAAAAGGAGCAGCCACTCTCCACTGTGAGAAGACTTAGTGTGCGTTCACGGCCATTCGTCAGAAACACATCATGTTAAAAACGGTCCACCAAAGAGTCTCCAAGCACGGATCGTGTGCGGAATCACCAGCCGGAGAACAATGTAAAGGTCCACTATAGGGCTGAAACGATTAGTCGAATAACTCAAATAATTTGATTACAAAAAATGTTCGAGGCAAATTCTGTGTCTCGAAGCTTCGTTTAACGTTTTAGTACATATGCCAGGCCTGTGTGTGGCACTGCAACGTCCACAGGAGAAAAAAAAACAAGAAGACTGGAGCATAACAGCTAATGAAATTAGCAATGATAGCTACCCGCTTTCCAACGTGACACATAGAGTAAAATAAAGCCTTTTAAGAGATAGATGGTCCACGCCGATCATCTGAAATAGACTTACTGTGCATTTAAAGCGAAGCAGTGTGTTTGTCCTCGTTTTAAAAAACACACGGTCTGCTCTACGTGGGGAGGGACGGTGGCCGGCTGCTCTCTGCACGGTGTGAGGGGCTCTCAGACCGGGCGAGTCACAGCTCTGGCCCCGACTACATTGACAAACAGCAGAAGTGCACTCTTTCTTCTGTGTTCCCTCAGACTCACACTGTTTGACTTTTTAATTTTTTGCTTTTTTGGACAACACACAACACTTCACAAACACGGTGACTTAAATAAAATAATAATAATTAAAAAAAAAACTGACTGCGAGGCTGCATGTTCAACCTCCAGCTGAAATGCATCTGCTGAATTGCAGAGAAAGAGGGGAAAAACAAAAAATCACACAGGGACCCAGTCCATCAACCTTAAAAAAAAAAAACAAAACAAACAAACTTATAAATGGTTACATTTTACAAGTTGGAGAAACAAAACAGAAAGCCACATCCCATCGCCATTTCAGCAAAATGCCAACACTTTGGCGCAGTGACATTGTGCCATTGCTAAGCAGAGCCCTGGACTATCAATGTTGTTTAAAAACGCAAAAGTACTTTTTATCCGATTACTCGATTAATCGCCAGAAAATCGACAGAATACTCGATTACTAAAATAATCGATAGCTGCACCCTAGTCAACTATAAGTCCTCAGGCACAGATTGCTTGTGATCGCCGTCCGGAGAATCATGTCCGCTACAACTCCGCTGTCAGCTCCTCAAATCCTGTCACGATTCTGGCATATTAGATAGAAATTCCATCAGCTCCTGAAAATAATGTCTTCCGGCTTTATCCGGTGTAAGAAATACATCCTCGTTTTCAGGCAGTCTGTAAAAACAGCGTTGTGGAGACAGTTCACGGCGGCAGTAAAACAGCGCTCTGCGACAGACAGCAGCGTCAGCACACGTTAGGTTCCAAAATCTGTCAGACTGAAAAAAATGAACAGTTTCAGGGTGAAGTGTGCAATACAGCCTCTGTAAATCCAAACCTTCACTTTCAAATGAAAGCTCAGAAGCTTCGTCATTGGACATAATGTAAAGTGCCTTTATTGTCATTGTACATACGTACAATGAAATGTGTCCTCTGCATTTAACCATCCTAATTAGACACTCCAACCACTAGGGGCAGTGTGCAGCCGCAGTCCGGCACCTGGGGACCAACTCCAGATGTAGAGGCTCTGTGTTGGTCAGGGCAGAGGAAGTTGCAGACCCTAAATAAGCATGTTTTTGACTGTGGTAGGAAACCAAAGGAAACCCACACAGACATGGGAAGAACATGCAGACTCCCCACAGAAAGGGTGGGAAGCGATCCCACAGCCTTCTTGCTGTGAGGCACCAATGCTAACCACTTAAAAAGAAGACTTGAACGTTCAGCTACAATTTCAAAAGGTGCATCTAAGATGCAAGCCTAGAACTGATGTTTTGGTGAAGGAAAATCCTCCTCTATACCACTTCATCATGAAGCTGTATAAGTGGGGATTCAAAATTCAAAACATCTACAAATGAGAAACAGCGAAAATTTCCGAGTAAGACGTTTTCCGGAGATGCACCCATTACCTCGCTCAGCGAGAGGGATAGTTAGCAATAAAATACATCAGAGGCCGCTAATTATTACTGCTGTGCACGGATACACTTAGTCATGAATACTTTGATGTTGTATTGCGAACCGGGATGTTAAATAACGTGCAACATCTGTTAATTTTGTATTTTTAACAAGTAACACATCTGTGCACATTGTGGTTGCTATTATTGATTATCGATCCCAAAAGTCTTTTGGTAATAACAAAATTGATTTTAATAGGGTTGGAGAATAAACAGAACTGGAACAGGAGGAAAAAATGTAACTCTTTGGTGTTGAGCAGTGATTATCAGTTACATATAAGCAGAGGTGTCAAGTAACAAAGTACAAATACTTCGTTACTGTACTTAAGTACACTTTTTAGGTATCTATACTTTACTCCATTACTTATTTTTCTGCCTACTTCTGACTTCTACTCATTACATTTTCATACAAGTATCTGTACTTTCTATTCCTTACATTTTTAAAACAAACAGCCTCGTTACTCTTGGCTTCAGTTTAATGTTTATATATATATATATATATATATATATATATATATATATATATATATTTCACGTCATGTGCGCCTGTAATCAACTTTTCTGCAGCACGGCTTTGCTTTGAACCTTGAACCAGTCGAAGCAGTGGTTCGCAGATTGAGGCAATGCTTCGACCTATTGCTTTGTTTATTCTTTCTTTTCTTTCGCATATAAAAAACACCCCATTTTATTGAATCCCTTTTATCAAGCGGGGCAATACAAGTATGATCCGTCCGTTCCTCTGTACATGACCCATGGTCACAGATGTACAGTCATGAAATGGCATGAATGAGAAGCAGGGCGCTCTTATCGTGTTCACATCTGCTGGTGGCATGTCCAACTGGCTCTATGCGCGTGTCAGGAAAATGATTATTTCACTACATTGATTACAGACCATGCAGGGGGTCTGTAATCAACTGTTTCTGCAGTGCGGCTTTACTTTGAACCAATCGAAGCAGTGCTTCCTTGGTTAATTGTTTTATTTCACTTTATATTAATTTCCCCCGCTAAAACCCTAAAGCGCATACTTCTGTGAGTATTATTTACCTTTTCTATGTTAAACCGACCTGTTATGGTCTTCTGAAACGGTTGATAGATGTATTTTATAACTTAAAAACGGGAGCAATGCTAACCCGTTAGCATGTCTATGGCATTTTCTATGTTAAAAGTTAGCATTAAGCAATTGCAGCTCTCATCACGTTCGAGTGCATTTGTTTTCAAATTGTAATATTTCTTAAATTTATTTTTGTTTATATATTAATAATCTAATGATTATTATTATACAATTTTAGAGAAAGAGGCAAAAAGAACCTGAATAGAAACACAACAGAAAATATAAAAGCAACTAACAATGAACATACATAAATAAATAAATACATACATAAATAAATGTTTCCTGTGAACACCTAGTGACTCTTACACCTCCACTTCATCCCTGTCTTATTTAATGACAGTTTGTTTCGGTCAAACCATATTTTCAGTGTGTTAATTTCTTCAGTGATTTCCTCCAGAACTATCTGCCAAACTAGAAAACTGCTGCATCCTAGTAAGAGCAGAATACTACTGGAATGAATTTGAACAAGGAAAGTTGTGGGTTTTTTTTTTTTGTTTGTTTTCCTCCTTCACTAAATGGATGCTGCACTCACTGCAGTTTATTGTCTGGAATAGTCCCAGATTGCATTTCAGAGCTTCTAGAATTGAAACATTTTCCTGCAGGTGGTTTTGGGGGAATTTGGGGTTTTTGGGTCTTGGGCCACATGTAGAACAAATCAGTTTTTAAATTAAGCTTTCAATTCATATAGTGGCATCTACCTTTTTTTCCTTTTTTTTAAAGGTTACTTTATACTTTTATACTTTAAGTAGGTTTTGGAGCACATACTTTTTCACTTTTACTTGAGTAAAGAGGTCAAGTTGATACTTCAACTTTTACCAGAGTGTTTTTAAACTGCAGTATCTATACTTCTACTTAAGTAACAAATGTGTGTACTTTTGACACCACTGCATATAAGTGACTATATTGGGCTCTAATGTGCACAGTGCTCAGTCTGGACCTTTAGTCGTAGCAATGCTGCAGCCGCGATGATTTCATATCCAAGTTTTACTCTTATCCTGTGACTGCCTACAATTAAGTCCGTTGCCTTGTCTATCAGACAGGTGGTCTGTTAAACCGTATTAAATCACATTACCTCAGTGTCAGGGGGGAAGAGGCGTGCACGACCAAGTGTGCCATTTCCTGACACACTTACATGACCACATCAGTTCTTGTGAGGTAGTTTGTCAGCATTTAGCAGGTTGCTTCCCTGCCAATAAGATTGTGTTGACATTTATTTCCCTGGTTTCTTTTGTAGATCAACGCAACAGTGAAAAATGGACCAGAATGATGACGGGAGGGGGAAAAAAAGAGCTGCTCCAGCTTCTTTATACAAAATACAATCTGTGATATGTTTGTCCCAATGCGATGGGTCTCAAACACTCTGTGTGGGGTGGCTGTCCTCCCCGCGGGTGTGTGTTGTCACAGAGGCCTTCAGACAGACATTCAGATAATCCAGGGTTCTCCTCAGAAATGTTTAGTATAGTGGTGCTGTTGGGAACTATCACTTGAAGCGGGACACAGCACTTCCACTCAGGGTCCCATCCGACCTCGTGTCCTGAAGCCCAAAGACAAAAATGAAACCTTGTTGTTCTGTTTCTGGTCTATTCTGTGCTGAATTGTTGATGCGTTTTAATCTAAAATGTTTGTGTTTCATTGACACACTGTATGTTACAAATGTGCAATAAACATTTTTTAAAAAAAAAAAAAAAAAAAGAATCTACACAAAGACAATTTAAAATGTGGGAGATTTCAGACTTTTTTTTACACATTTCCACTCCATAATTTTCAATTTGGAAAGTTTGAATTCCCAAGTGACAATATCACCAGGGTGGGGGGGGATTCAATCACTACAGAGTGTGAAACTCTCACCTTGTCCTTGTGATTCAGATTTTGACACCCCTCTATATTGTCAAAAAGTAAAATAAAAAAATAAATAAAAAAGTTCAGTTTTCCTCCCTGAGTCAGCGGGTACACTTCTGGAAAATGTCTTGTTACTCTGCATTTTCCGGTAGTTCTCAGCGGATTTTTTTTTTTTTTTTTACATGGGAAAAAGTTGGGTTACATTATTTTCAGGAGGTAATGGACTTTCTATCTAACCGTGAGAGAACTTTGTGAGGAGCTTCGTAACACCGGCTGGCGATCACACACGATCCGTGCATGTGGACTCCTTTGGTGGAGCGGACTTTGGAAATCACAAGCGGATGGCTGTTCAGGTTTTTTTGCGTGTTTCTTTTTGTTCTTCTCAGTAAAGCTAGTAGGGTTTATTTTACTTTGAGTCTGTCTTGACATGAGACTGTTCTGTAACGGAGCAGCACGCACCGCACTTGCATAAAATGCACGCGCACTAAGTTTTTGCACAGTGGAGAGCGGCTGCTTTTACCATGACTGCATAAAAATGAACAGTTATCCCTTAAATACGAGTCATCATAACTAGCGATGGGTACTGATAAGATTTAATTGACATCGATACCATTATTGATTCTTCTTGCCGATCTGATTCCTTATCAATTCCCTTATCGATATTTTCTGTATACGAAAAGTAGGCTTTACAGGTTTTCTGTCAACAACATTTTATTGAGTCTTAAAGTAAATAAATATGAAATTGGTCACTGGATTCTTGATCTCTGGACATAAATAGAAATAAACAAAATCCGTAGTCTTCGTCAAAAGCATTTTCTTTCAGACATTAATGGCATGAAAGTCTTTTCATACATGCTGGAGTCTGCAGGTCTTCACCCATACAGTCTCAGGCTGCTGCACCTCAGCGCAGGACGTCTCATTTTTGGAGGAAAAAAACATTTTGATTGATTGCAGCCTATTGGTTGTACAACGTTTGGAAAGACGTGTCATTTGATTTAAACAGCGATTTACTTTGAAGTTATTAATTCAGAATGGACTCTATCTTTCTAACTTGACTCAGTAGACGCATCACACATCGCTTGGAGCAACAAAGGACGATTCTCATTTCTTTCTCGCAACAAGACGGGAGTCCCAGTTTGTCACTTTAATCTGCACAAAAGTGACTCACGGTTGACATATTTTAATGGCTTTGAGAGGAGATAAGAAGTGGAGTTGCTGCTTCTGAAGAGGAGTGAAGCACAAAACCAACGAAGCAGTGGATCGGAGCAGTGCTTCATTGATTCAAGGTTCAAAGGAGAGTCACGCTGCAGAAGCGGTTGATTACAGACCCTGCAGCGGGTCTGTAATCAGTGTAGAGAAATTATCATTTTCCTGACAAACATCCTCAAAAACAGCAGCCGCTCTGAAGGACAGATAAGAGAATCGTTAAGCAAAAAGGCTATTGATATCAGTGGATCGATTTCTTAACAATACCCGAAAACAACCGGTTCTCGATACCCAACCCCATGCCAGTCAGGATAGGGTTGGGAGTGGGATGGCAACCCTGGCATGACATCACACTTATGTAACCTTTGTAATTAATCTCTGGTTCTGTTTTTAACGTTAGCAGCATTCAAGTGCTTGCTGAGAAGGTTTCCTCTAAGAAACGCTGTCGGAAAACACTCAGAAATGTTCTGATTTCAGTGAGACATGTCCTTTAAAAATATAAAAGCACGCTGCTATCCAGACCCAAAATCTCAAAGTGTGTCTCTGTACCTGAAAAATTTTGAATTCCATTGTGCCGTTTTCTTCATAAGTCTCCCTGTTCATTGTCACACAGGCTGCAGCATCGTTCTCAGCCTCTGATCTGATCGATCCCACAGCAGACAGCGTTGATCGATGTGCACCTGACTCTGTACACTAGGTGCCGACGTGCCTCCTCCCCGGACTGCGCGGCAATATCTGCGCCCCGCACAGGCTGTGGTCCCCGCCAACACGAAACAAAAAATCAGAGGTCGTCCTCTGATTATCTGGCTTTGCGTAACGCTTGTGTTTTATCATGGTTTGTGTCATCTGGATGTAAACAGGATAAAATAGAGCTAAAGTTGTTTATGTGAAATTTCCCTCAAAGCGGGTTTGCACGGTGTTGGATTCCCACCAAGTCTACCGTTCAAGCATCATGAGATGACACTACACTATAGCAGCGCTAGATGGCAGTATAACGGCACGGCACCATTGTTCCATTGTCTGGGGTGAACCCTGTAATCTCTAACAGCACCTCCTGCGTGATCTTTCAGGATGATGTTGTTCTTTGTCACATACTGCACTTGTTTTGGTTGGTTTCAGCTCCTTTTTTGTGCATTTATGGAAAATGTTTAATACAGGAAAGCCTTCCTTGACTGGGAATCAAATCAAAGTTGCATTATATGGTTGGCATTCTGAAGCCTTAGACCACTGGATTGGTATCAGTATTGTTTTTCCATTTTGTTCCATCCTAGTTTTTGTGTTGTCCCTCAATTTTTCACACATTCCTCTGTTTGCTGCCTTCCCTCTTTTATAAACGCACTCAGTTGAGAGTTTATCAGTCTTTTCCTTGTCCACCATCTTCTCTCTGTTCTTTTTTCTTCTCCCTGTAATGCCTCAGTTCTGCTTCATCTCTGTTATCTTAACTCCCCCATCCTGGAGCTGGTTTGGTTGGATGTGTTGCTGTCTGCGGTGGTGGGGAGAACCCCGGTGTGTCACCGTGTTGGTCCAGTTCAGGAGTGCAGGAGTGTCGTTGAGGTCTCAGGGAAGCCGCAGCAGCCGTTTTGGCTGCAACCAGCTAGTTGGGTAGAAATGCTGCCTTATAAGGCAGCAGGGACGGTGGCCCCAGCCAAAATTTTTTTTTCTTTGCCCCTCTCAAAACAAGTCAACCTCTCTGCTCCGTGTCTCCTCCTCCATTCAGCCCGTCAGGGATTTCTGTGTTTTTTCTTTCTGCTCCAAAAGGGAACCCAGTGTACTATGACTGTGCAGCTCATCAAATTTAAAATGTCACATTTCACTTCTCTTACAAAGCTGTACACATGCACAGTCACACTTAGTCATCAGACCGAGAAAAACGGGCTGTTTATTACTGTCAAACTGATGCAAAAGAGGAAGTAAAGATTTTTCAAAGCTGAGAAGAGTCCAGAACCAAGCTAGAACCTCTGGTGCTGAAAAATTAAGCCAATGAGCTGGACTCAAAGAAGACGCAGAAAACCCATAAAGACAGAAGAGCAGTCAGAGATTTCTGACTCCCAATCAGGACCCGGATCACCTCAAAAATTCGATGGTCTTCTGAGCACTACTCACGGACTCGAAGGCAATCAACTATAAAAGACACTAGATTAAAGAAAATACTTTATTGTGGGCCAGTTCTGCAGGAGTTCCATAGGGATGGGACCGATCCGGGATTGGTGTCGGGTTCCGATACTGACGTAATTCACGTATCGGAAAATACTGATCCAACCCGCCGCATTTTCCGATACCACCACCGTGAATCCTCTCAACTGCTGTTGTTTGCTCTCTGCTTGCTGAGCGTGGGGTGGGGGGGTTCTGAAGCCGGGCTGTTTGAGAGAGCTGTCTTCCACAGTGTTCTAGCTGCAGTTAGCGGCAAATTTCTGCCCGGCTCCAGGGTTCAAATTGTCTGTTTGTTGAGCACGGATTTTCCAAAAAATAAACTGAATTGTTGCTGAAAATGTGTGCTAAAAAGTAGGGCTGCAGCTATAGATTATTTTAGTAATCGAGTATTCTGTCGATTATTCTGGTGATTAATCGGATTAAAAAGTACTTTTGCGTTTTTAACAACATCAACAGTCCAGGGCTCTCTCTAAGAAATGGCACAATCTCACTGCGCTATCACGCAGATTGTCAAATTCAGTGTGTCCCTTTCTGTTTTACTGGGCAGTCATTTATTTTTTCACGTCTTTACAAGTTTTGGATCTTCCCTGGTGTCAGGAGCTCAGCTAAAGTCTTGACATTTTGCTGAAATGGTGATGGGATATGGCTTTCTGTTTTTTGTTTTACCCAACTTGTAAAATTAACCATTTTATGTTGTTTTTTTTTAAAGGTTGGTGAACTGGGTCCCTGTGTGAGTTTTTTAATCCCTCTTTCTCTGTGATTCAGCCAGTGCATTTCAGCTGGAGGTTGAATATGCAGCCTCGCAGTCATTTTTTTAATAAGTTATTATTATTTTATTTGAGTTACCATGTTTGTGAAGCATTGTGTGTTGCCCAAAAAAGTGAAAATTAAAAAGCAAAATACTTGGTGTGAGTCTGAGCAAAACACAGAAGGATGAGTGGACTTCTTCCACAGACTGTCTGTCTGTGAGGGCAGTGCTGAGCCGCTCACACCGGGCAGAGAGAGACAGCCACCGGTCGCCCGCCAACAGACAAACACAGTGCTTCGCTTTAAATGCACAGTTAGCTAGTTCAGATGATCAGCGTGGACCTTTTATCTCCTAAAAGGCTTTATTTCACTCTGTGTGTCGTGTTTGTAAAGCTGTAGCTATTGTGCTAATTTGATGAGCATTCACCCGGCTCGTGCGCATGCTCTAGTCTTCTTTTGTTTGTTTTTCTGGGGACATTATAGTGCCACACACAGGCCTAGCATATGTACTGCAACATTAAATGAAGCTTCAAGTTACTCGACTAATCGTTTCAGCCCTCCTAAAAAGTTAGCCTCTTCACTGTCCCAAGGTTGTCCCAAGGTAACATGCCAGCTCAGCGTGCAGCCGAGGAGGACAGCGAACAGAGATTCTGTCCGCTGAAATGGAAAAAGTCTCCATTAAAATCCTGCACGTGAGCATCGATGATGATATATTTATTTTACAGTTGAAAGGCTTCGTGTTACCCAAAGGTTCGAAGTTTGTGCAGCACGAAAACAGTGAGAGGCAGAAAAACAGACAGAGGGAGAGAGTGCTGTCTTTTCTCTTTAAGTCGTTAAAAATAAGCTTATAAAAGTCTATAAAAAATAAAAGTACTTAATTCTTCCACCAAAACATTAACTCTAGTCTTTCATCTTCGATACATCTTCTGGCAAATTGTAGCTGAACTTTCAGGTCTCCTTTTTAAGAAAATCTTCATATAAAATCTTCCGGGGGCCAGAGCAGGCGACATTGAAGGAAATTTGAAACTGCTGGCTAAGGCTAAGCGTAAATTTGGTAAGATTGTAATTCACGTCGGCAGTAATGACACCCGGTTACGCCAATCGGAGGTCACTAAAATTAACATTGAACCGGTGTGTAACTTTGCAAAAACAATGTCGGACTCTGTAGTTTTCTCTGGGCCCCTCCCCAATCGGACCAGGAGTGACATGTTTAGCCGCATGTTCTCCTTGAATTGCTGTCTGTCTGAGTGGTGTCCAAAAAATGAGGTGTGCTTCATAGATAATTGGCAAAGCTTCTGGGGAAAACCTGGTCTTGTTAGGAGAGACGGCATCCATCCCACTTTGGATGGAGCAGCTCTCATTTCTAGAAATCTGGCCAATTTTCTTAAATCCTCCAAACTGTGACTATCCAGGGTTGGGACCAGGAAGCAGAGTTGTAGTCTTACACACCTCTCTGCAGCTTCTCTCCCCCTGCCATCCCCTCATTACCCCATCCCCGTAGAGAGGGTGCCTGCTCCCAGACCACCAATAACCAATAAAAATCTATTTAAGCATAAAAATTCAAAAAGAAAAAATAATATAGCACCTTCAACTGCACCACAGACTAAACCTGGTTACAGCAGGATGAATATGTTAGTTTAAATGAGTCAACACACCCAAGTCACACTAACTGCCAGAATGCTTGTAGCACGGGCCAAGGCGGAGGATTAGCAGCAATCTTCCATTCCAGCTTATTAATTAATCAAAAACCCAGACAGAGCTTTAATTCATTTGAAAGCTTGACTCGTAGTCTTGTCCATCCAAATTGGAAGTCCCAAAAAACAGTTTTATTTGTTATTATCTATCGCCCACCTGGTCGTTACTGTGAGTTTCTCTGTGAATTTTCAGACCTTTTGTCTGACTTAGTGCTTAGCTCAGATAAGATAATTATAGTGGGCGATTTTAACATCCACACAGATGCTGAGAATGACAGCCTCAACACTGCATTTAATCTATTATTAGACTCAGTTGGCTTTGCTCAAAATGTAAATGAGTCCACCCACCACTTTAATCATATCTTAGATCTTGTTCTGACTTATGGTATGGAAATTGAAGACTTAACAGTATTCCCTGAAAACTCCCTTCTGTCTGATCATTTCTTAATAACATTTACATTTACTCTGATGGACTACCCAGCAGTGGGGAATATGTTTCATTACACTAGACGTCTTTCAGAAAGCGCTGTAACTAGGTTTAAGGATATGATTCCTTTTTTATGTTCTCTAATGCCATATACCAACACAGTGCAGAGTAGCTGCCTAAACTCTGTAAGTGAGATAGAGTATCTCGTCAATAGTTTTACATCCTCATTGAAGACAACTTTGGATGCTGTAGCTCCTCTGAAAAAGAGAGCTTTAAATCAGAAGTGCCTGACTCCGTGGTATAACTCACAAACTCGCAGCTTAAAGCAGATAACCCGTAAGTTAGAGAGGAAATGGCGTCTCACTAATTTAGAAGATCTTCACTTAGCCTGGAAAAAGAGTCTGTTGCTCTATAAAAAAGCCCTCCGTAAAGCTAGGACATCTTACTACTCATCACTAATTGAAGAAAATAAGAACAACCCCAGGTTTCTTTTCAGCACTGTAGCCAGGCTGACAGAGTCAGAGCTCTATTGAGCCGAATATTCCTTTAACTTTAACTAGTAATGACTTCATGACTTTCTTTGCTAATAAATTTTTAACTATTAGAGAAAAAATTACTCATAACCATCCCAAAGACGTATCGTTATCTTTGGCTGCTTTCAGTGATGCCGGTAATTGGTTAGACTCTTTCTCTCCGATTGTTCTGTCTGAGTTATTTTCATTAGTTACTTCCTCCAAACCATCAACATGTCTATTAGACCCCATTCCTACCAGGCTGCTCAAGGAAGCCCTACCATTAATTAATGCTTCAATCTTAAATATGATCAATCTATCTTTATTAGTTGGCTATGTACCACAGGCTTTTAAGGTGGCAGTAATTAAACCATTACTTAAAAACCCATCACTTGACCCAGCTATCTTAGCTAATTATAGGCCAATCTCCAACCTTCCTTTTCTCTCAAAAATTCTTGAAAGGGTAGTTGTAAAACAGCTAACTGATCATCTGCAGAGGAATGGTCTATTTGAAGAGTTTCAGTCAGGGTTTAGAATTCATCATAGTACAGAAACAGCATTAGTGAAGGTTACAAATGATCTTATGGCCTCAGTGGACTCATCTCTGTGCTTGTTCTGTTAGACCTCAGTCCTGCTTTTGATACTGTTGACCATAAAATTTTATTACAGAGATTAGAGCATGCCATAGGTATTAAAGGCACTGCGCTGCGGTGGTTTGAATCATATTTATCTAATAGATTACAATTTGTTCATGTAAATGGGGAATCTTCTTCACAGACTAAGGTTAATTATGGAGTTCCACAAGGTTCTGTGCTAGGACCAATTTTATTCACTTTATACATGTTTCCCTTAGGCAGTATTATTAGACGGCATTGCTTAAATTTTCATTGTTACGCAGATGATACCCAGCTTTATCTATCCATGAAGCCAGAGGACACACACCAATTAGCTAAACTGCAGGATTGTCTTACAGACATAGACATGGATGACCTCTAATTTCCTGCTTTTAAACTCAGATAAAACTGAAGTTATTGTACTTGGCCCCACAAATCTTAGAAACATGGTGTCTAACCAGATCCTTACTCTGGATGGCATTACCCTGACCTCTAGTAATACTGTGAGAAATCTTGGAGTCATTTTTGATCAGGATATGTCATTCAATGCGCATATTAAACAAATATGTAGGACTGCTTTTTTGCATTTGCGCAATATCTCTAAAATTAGAAAGGTCTTGTCTCAGAGTGATGCTGAAAAACTAATTCATGCATTTATTTCCTCTAGGCTGGACTATTGTAATTCATTATTATCAGGTTGTCCTAAAAGTTCCCTGAAAAGCCTTCAGTTAATTCAAAATGCTGCAGCTAGAGTACTGACAGGGACTAGAAGGAGAGAGCATATCTCACCCATATTGGCCTCTCTTCATTGGCTTCCTGTTAATTCTAGAATAGAATTTAAAATTCTTCTTCTTACTTATAAGGTTTTGAATAATCAGGTCCCATCTTATCTTAGGGACCTCATAGTACCATATCACCCCAATAGAGCGCTTCGCTCTCAGACTGCAGGCTTACTTGTAGTTCCTAGGGTTTGTAAGAGTAGAATGGGAGGCAGAGCCTTCAGCTTTCAGGCTCCTCTCCTGTGTAACCAGCTCCCAATTCAGATCAGGGAGACAGACACCCTCTCTACTTTTAAGATTAGGCTTAAAACTTTCCTTTTTGCTAAAGCTTATAGTTAGGGCTGGATCAGGTGACTCTGAACCATCCCTTAGTTATGCTGCTATAGACGTAGACTGCTGGGGGGTTCCCATGATGCACTGAGTGTTTCTTTCTCTTTTTGCTCTGTATGCACCACTCGACATTTAATCATTAGTGATTAATCTCTGCTCCCCTCCACAGCATGTCTTTTTCCTGGTTCTCTCCCTCAGCCCCAACCAGTCCCAGCAGAAGACTGCCCCCTCCCTGAGCCTGGTTCTGCTGGAGCTTTCTTCCTATTAAAAGGGAGTTTTTCCTTCCCACTGTTGCCAAGTGCTTGCTCACAGGGGGTCGTTTTGACCGTTGGGGTTTTTACATAATTATTGTATGGCTTTGCCTTACAATATAAAGCGCCTTGGGGCAACTGTTTGTTGTGATTTTGCGCTATATAAATAAAATTGATTTGATTTGTATACCTGGCCGTGTTCTGTGTGTGTGTGTGTGTGTACCTGGCTGTGCTGAGTAACGGGTGTGTGGTTCCGGCCAGTTTCCGGACCTGCATGGCCACGTTGCTGAGTTCGTTGCTGAGCAGACAGCGGAGGCCCCAGAAGGACGTCGGGTAACCCACAATCTTCTCCACCTCAGACACCACTTTGCTCCACAAGGACTGTCCCACGCGGGACGACCCGCCCAGCGGCCCGAGTCCTCCAGCGGACAAACACCGGAGCCGCGAGCGAGCAGCCAAAATCATTTCTGCTAAAATCCCACTTTGACGATAATCTGCCCGAGCAAACAGAAAAAAACGACATTAGCGTTTCCCGCGCTGTGCTGTTACAAAAGATGACACATTCGCCGTCATTACACTGAAAGTAACTTTAATCAAGGAGCTGCTAAAACATACTGCGAGCGGCCATTTGTAGTCACGTGATACGTCACGTCGTTCAACGTCAGCACAGCAGTTGACAGACACGCCTACTTTACAGAAGAGGAAGAACTCCCTTTTTAAAAGTTAATAATGTCACTTTCTCTGGGTTTTCGTGTGAGACTGCGCACATATCAAATGTATGATATTTATTTGTATAAACATCAAATGTATCTGCTGACATATACGTATGTTTTACTGAATATTCACATATATGTTCTTTCCTTTTTGCTAAAGCTTATAGTTAGGGCTGGATCAGGTGACCCTGAACCATCCCTTAGTTATGCTGCTATAGACTTAGACTGCTGGGGGGTTCCCATGATGCACTGAGTGTTTCTTTCTCTTTTTGCTCTGTATACACCACTCTGCATTTAATCATTAGTGATTGATCTCTGCTCCCCTCCACAGCATGTCTTTTTCCTGGTTCTCTCCCTCAGCCCCAACCAGTCCCAGCAGAAGACTTCCCCTCCCTGAGCCTGGTTCTGCTGGAGGTTTCTTCCTGTTAAAAGGGAGTTTTTCCTTCCCACTGTTGCCAAGTGTTTGCTCACAGGGGGTCGTTTTGACCGTTGGGGTTTTTCCGTAATTATTGTATGGCCTTGCCTTACCATATAAGGCGCCTTGGGGCAACTGTTTGTTGTGATTTGGCACTATATAAATAAAATTGATTTAATTTGATAAAATCAACAGTTATTATAATAATAATAATAATAATAATAATAATATTAAAGCAAACAGAGCTCTGGTATTGGATCAGAAAAGTATTGGCAGATATCCATATTCAGGTATCGGGATCGGATCAGAAGTGAAAAATTGTGGATCGGTTCATCCCCTACAACAGAACACTGCTCAAAACTGCAGGCATACCCTTAGGACAAAGTATTTTCATTACTAAGCAACATCCATGTGGATAGCAGACCAGAATACTGTGTTCCATGAGTTGTTGAAAAACTTTGTATGGATGTTCTGACCTCCTTTTCCTGTATTTTCTAGCATGTTGAAATCGCACCCATTGCAAATCTCTGAATACTGAGATGCACCAGTGCACTCGCAGTTCCCATTTTTCATGGTTCCGTGAAGTAAAGAATTCCTCAGAGTAGATAATTTGCCTTTATTTTTAGTGCCCAAATTAAGTTCCCCATCATTCTGTCTGTCAACCCTATATGGAAGGCCAAAACGTAGAGGAGAAAAGGTTTCAATCCAAGTGGATTAAGAAGCAGGGTCAAAGCACAGCCACTGGGCAGAAGATTTTCTTCTGTCAAATCTGATTTACCAACAAAACATTGTGAATACAGTTCAGAAACCTGCTTGTAGCGCCACGTTATCAGATGCAAAGGTAACATTAACAAATCCTGTGGCTGAGACCATACACTCCTCCAGTATGGATGTCACGGATCACAAAACCCATGGTTTGGATTGGATATGGTTTTTTTAAACTATGGATCTGCTTTAAAATAACAAACAAATAAGACATTTAATAGTTGTATTAAATTGCGATATGAACAGTATCCGTAAATAACAAAAACTGCCTTTGTCAAAGTCATGAAAAGTATAAAAAAAAAGAGAAAAGGTGCAGAACTCATCTGGGTTTTTAACTTTAAACTCTGGTGCCCAGGGAACAACTCCAGTTGTAGAAGCTCTACCTTGGGTCAGAACCAGTGGGTACATGTACCCAAAGTTATCAGAAGGAGTGTCGTTGTCTCCTGAACATTTATCACAGTACTGCTGTGCTTATTCAGTACATTATCGTGATTCTCCAAGTTTTGTCATTTGATATTGGAATATATCGTGATCTTTGTTCACCTGTTGCAGAACTAATCAATGGTAAAAAGTTGAAGAATGTGGTTGTTGACGTGCCATGGCTCCTCTCGGGTTGATGTTTTCTGTTTGGTTTGAAAATTGGACAAGCGAAACGCCGCCGAGCCGCTGTGAGCAGCACAGTAAACGCTCGTCACTCAGCCAGATCTTGACCATTTATTCCTGTGTCTTGTCTTGTGAATGTCCGATGCGTCGCTGTCATTTCACACATGCGCACAACCCCCTCCCCCCATGTTTTCATGGTCTTCTGAATAAAAGCAGTACTATAATCTCTCGAACTTGTTTATAAGCCATTGCATTACATTTTTGATTTGAGACTTTAAAAACTGATATCATAAAATATGTTGTGATCAGTGTTGTCAGAATTACTTTGAAAAAGTAATCCAGTTACTGATTATGCCTTGAAAAAGTAACTTAGTTACTTTACTGATTACTCTATTTAAAAAGTTAGATTACTAGTTACTTTATTATTTATTGTCAGCAGCTGCTGAAAACACCCCCCTGCAACCTCAACATGAAAATGATAACCCGCTTTGCCAGTACTCACTTTATATGAACATAAATACTTGTTTTATAAAAAATAAAAGACTTCTTTCTTGACCTCATATTTAAATGTTGACAGCACTATAACAGTAAAATGTATAACTTCTAACCTACATTGTTTATAAATGTAACTATTAAATTATTTGTAAACATTTTAGTTGTTGAAATTATTGTTATAAGTAGTATTAGTAGTAATAATAGTATGAAAATATATCTTCAAAAGTGAACCTCTAATCTAGGCAGTGGTGGGCACAGTTCCGCTAATCCATTATCTTCCGTATCAGAAGATAATGTTTTCATTATCGGATTAGCTTTTCAGATAACTTTGAAAACCCTCATTGGACCAGTTATCTTCCGATACGTTTTGGTCCGATAATTTTTAGACCACTAACATATTTTTGCAGACGTGGTAAACAAAGCTTAACAGTTACAAAACGTTTATGAATTCTAAAATCAGTTGTGTACCTACCTGTTAAATGTTTTGTAGTAGATGTGCAGTTCTATCCTCAGCAAACAGAGGAGAGCTGATTCCAGAAGAAACCACTCTATCCTCTGCAGGCAAAGGAGAACTGGTCACAGAAAAAACCCTAATTTCTTTTGACCCCATACTGATATGCTGGCAATATCACCCAAGTCATTCAGAGGCATATAACTTAACTTAATTTTAACTTATGGTTAAAATTTTAACCAAACTAATTTCGGACAAGTTATTTAAATTAATGTCACATCTGAAGTTTTATAAAGTGAAAATATCAGATGTATGTTTTAGTTTTAAATTAATGCACTAATTTTGAAGGTTTTAGTGTGGACATGCTGTGCCCAGTGCATTATGGGTAATCTCAGTACATTCACAACAGAAGAAATGCATTTGAGACACGGACAGCAGGATTAAACTCTTTGTATATTGTGCCTAAAACTCGTGAATATATTCTCTGGGTTTCTAGATGTTGTTATTATGTTTGTTTTATGTAAAAATGCCAGAAGGTCAGGAGGTTGCTTCTCCATTATTTTCAAATGGAACCATTGTAATCGATTCCTGTTTGCTATTAGAGTCCTGTTTATGTCAAACACTGTCGTCTTTGTTCCAGAGTAACACACACACACACACACACACACACACACACATATATATATATATCAAATCAATTTTATTTATATAGCACTAAATCACAACAAATAGTCGCCCCAAGGCGCTTTATATTGTAAGGCAAAGCCATACAATAATTACAGAAAAACCCCAACAGTCAAAACGACCCCCTATGAACAAGCACTTGGCGACAGTGGGAAGGAAAACTCCCTTTTAACAGGAAGAAACCTCCAGCAGAACCAGGCTCAGGGAGGGGCAGTCTTCTGCTGGGACTGGTTGGGGCTGAGGGGAGAGAATCATGGGAAACCCCCCAGCAGTCTAAATCTATAGCAGCATAACTAAGGGTTGGTTCAGGGTCACCTGAACATGTTATGGCTATTATTGTTATTGTTATTAAATGGCTCCAGCCTGACGCCAAGAACGTGAGCGATGGTGTCGCTAAGTGCTCTGTGTGTGTGTGTTTGTTTTTGTTTGTATTGCAGATCACCACCATCTTTTGTGTTCTGTGAAGTCATGTCTCTTGCACCATTGGTCTACTCCAGATAGGAAATCGGCCATTTTGAATTTTCTTGTTATTTTGGTGTGATTTCCACACGTTGTATTTGAACGAACTCCTCCTATGCACTTCAAATTTCTTTCAGATCATCCAGAGATGATACTGATCAAAAGTTATTGAAAGCTTTTCTCTATGTCAAAGGGTGTGTCTATCGCGCCGCCATTTTGAATCTTTGCCATGGACCATCAAGTCATGATTACTCCTTCACGCATTACCTGATTGACTTGAAACTTCACATGTCTGATGACAGTTGGCCCCTTAACACACCTGGCCCCTCTGTTTGTACACTGAGTGCCCCCTAGTGGATGAACTATCAACATGTCATAACTCCTTTATGCATTGTGTGATTTGCTTGAAATTTGAACTGTGTGATGAGTGGTTGCCCCTGTATGCACATACCCACATCTGGTCACAAAGGGACGCGCTGGCCTGGGTAGGCGGTCGCACGGAATGAGGGCCTGTATATGACTGCTTGCAGTCCTAGTAATGGGCTTGGGTTTTTTAAGTCTTTTTTTTTTTTTTTTTTTTTTTGGTGTGATTTTTATTTTTATTTATTATTTTTGTGTGGCCCTCAGGAAGACTAGAGGCCACTTTATGGAAGGTAATTGGGATTCAAATAAAGAATAAAGGTTAAATTAAGGCAAAACGTTCCAGTCACATCTGTCTCTCTCTGTCTTTCTAAAAACAAATTTAAATTTAGTTATTAGTTGTGCCTCTAACATAAAGACATAACCAGTATTCTGTTGAAAAAGAACAGTTAAAAGTTGTGAACTTGTAACGTTCAGTCCACTATTAACATTTGTAACATGGATTACATTTGACAGCCGCTGCCTGCATTGTGTTGAAGGCCTGTGTGAAGTCTTTGCACTATATGATTATGACTTGGATACATGATTCTAAGTGTAGTTTTACTTTTAAATGAGGGTGAGTGTGAGCAGAGGGAGAACACGGGACTACCACACATCACGCGCCATCCATCTGGCCTCAACATTATCATTGCACCACAACCTGTTGCACAAACACGGCCTCCTACACATATGCACCATTTCTCTGTCTCAAAAACACGCATGCACGTGCAACAAGCTGCATTGTGTGTAGCTACCAGCAGTGAAGGAATAATGCATCGTATGCGGTTGCAATGCATCTGTTTGTACAGCCCAATAAATACACACACACACACACACACACACATATATATATCCATCCACTTTATCCAGAGTCGGGTTGCGGAAGCAGCAGCTCAAGCAAAGGAGTTGTATTTGTAGTTGTATTTGTTTTGACCCCGGTTATATCAGATGATTGTCAAGTCAACTTTTTGGCTTTGCAAATGTTTTTTTTTTTTTTTTTTTTGTTTTTTTTACAAATGAAGTTTAAAAACAAAACATCAAAAAAAAAATTATAATAACTAATTAATAATAATATAATAATAACTAACTAATAATTACAAGACAGCTCTGCAGTGTTTGCACAGGCACAGTGCGAGTGGTTGCATGCTTGTAGCTTTTCAGCAGGAGGATAACCTCACGATGGCCGACCAGAATAATATCAAACAGGATTGATTTTCATTTGACCATACGATCGGCAATCAGGAGGTGGTCGTGAGATGTTAAAGCTTGTTACTCCATGTACACTACACGATGCAGGACGCGCGATTAACCTGAAACTCGGTCCAAAAATTCCTGCATGAAAAATCATCTTGCACAGTGTAAAGCACGTTTTACAACATCATAAAACATGCGCACATTCTCTCCACATGCAAAACATTTTGCGATGACACTTCCAGGGCTCCGTAAAAATGCCTGTTTTTACAAATAAAAAAATGAACACCAACACACGACGTCACATTAACGTGTTGGTTTACATAATGAATGACTGAACCAATCAGTGTTTAGCAGAGGCACTTTTACCCAGAATCCTTTGCGATTTGTCTGTGTTTGTTACTAAACCTCAGAATTAGTGCATTATTCAACATTAAAAGATATATGCTATATTTTAACTTTGTACAAATGACAGAATTGACATTAATGGAGTTATTCTATCGGTAAATGGACTGCATTTATATAGCGCTTTTCCATCTGCATCAGACGCTCAAAGCGCTTTACAATAATGCCTCACATTCACCCCGATGTCAGGGTGCTACCATAAGGCGCTCACTACACACCGGGAGCAATAGGGGAGTAAAGACCTTGCCCAGGGGCCCTTAGTGATTTTCCAGTCAGGTGGGGATTTGAACCCAGGATCTTCTGGTCTCAAGCCCAACACCTTAACCACTAGACCATCACCTCCCTCCTCGGTATTAATATTATTCATAAATCAAAACCATAAGTCAGCATGACTTTATTTTCAAGACCTCCGCCTGACCGGAGTGTTGTAATTGATTGAGAGCTGGCTTTATGGCTGCTCTCAGGGTGCCTCTGTGTTGGGAGCTCTGTAGTAAACAAGAGCTTCCAGCAGGGGCAGAATGTTCAAAGACAAAAGTGTGGTCTCAGTCTGTGGGTCTGTTGTTACTTTTAATATTAGTAGAAGTTATTGTGGCATTAAAACTTAAATTCGTTTTACTAATAGTTGCAAATGTACCAGAGACAATATTGGAATTTATCGGTTATCTGTAACGTCCGATACATTTTTGGGTGGTTTATTGTTTTATCTTTATCAAATATATATATATATATATATATATATTAAACAATATATAATAAACAAAACTGCACCTTTCAGAGTGGCCTTTTATTGTGGGCAGTCTAAGGCACACCTGTGCACTAATCATGGTGTCTAATCAGCATCTTGATATGGCACACCTGTGAGGTGGGATGGATTATCTCAGCAAAGGAGAAGTGCTCACTATCACAGATTTAGACTGGTTTGTGAACAATATTTGAGGGAAATGGTGATATTGTGTATGTGGAAAAAGTTTTAGATCTTTGAGTTCATCTCACACAAAATGGGAGCAAAACCAAAAGTGTTGTGTTTATATTTTGTTGAGTGTGTGTGTGTGTGTGTGTGTGTGTATGTATATGTATGTGTGTGTGTGTGTGTGTGTGTGTGTGTGTGTGTGTGTATGTATATGTGTGTGTGTGTGTGTGTGTGTGTGTGTGTGTGTGTATGTGTGTTGTGTA